>NC_045549.1:8748730-8903730 GCF_009769535.1 Thamnophis elegans
GCCTAAGGAACACTGTTTTTTCCTCCTATGTTGAATCTCTTGTCACTCTGTACCACTGCTCAGCTAACTTTCTCCATACCTGTGCTAGTCTTTGTTGTGCCTGTGCTTTGCTGTTTTATTTTTTAAAACGTCTCCGGTAATCTTGAGCCTTGAGCCACTCTTGAGTAAAATAATAATTATAATCGGGAAAAGGATCAATCAATAAACTTGTCCTTAGTTGGCAGAGTCTGTTAAATTTTAGCTGAGAGTCTTTCAAAGGTTTCTGGTGAAGCAAATAGTCTCAGAAGTTTAGGATAGTGCTTCGTTTCTTGGCCTTGATAATTGGCACGAAAAAGAAAATAAAATAAATCTGAGTTATTACAGATATCGTCTTGTTGTTGGACCGCAAGATGAGTTAAACTAGTTAAACTTTGTGGACCGGCGGTGGCCGGTGGGGAGAGGGGATGGTTCTGCACACACAGCGCTTGGGTGTGCAAGCACGTGCAGCTCCCCTTGGGCAGACAGCATGCAAGTGTGTCCCTGCCCTCGCGCAAGTGGAGCTGCACACATTTGCACGCTGCTTGTGCGGCCTGGTTTCAAACGGGCCACAGTCCGTGGATGAGGGACTCTTGAGTTAAAATGTTCTTGCTGTCTGAAACCTGATCCAAGGCCCCCTTTTTTCCCCATCGGCTTCCTCCGTCATTCACAGCTCCCACCATTGAGTTTGAAGAAGCTGGGTACCAGGTCCGTGAACCCCCTGGACCGGAAGGCGTTGGCTTCTTAAATGTCAAAGTGATCCGGACAGGAGACCAAAACAGGACTTCGAAAGTTCGCTGCAGTACCCGGGATGGCTCAGCTCAGTCTGGAATTGATTATTACCCAAAGAGCCGAATTCTCAAGTTTAGCCCTGGTAAATATATCTTCTATATATATAAAAATGGCTGGTTCTGTGTGTATTTGTCTGTGTGTGTGTGTGTGTGTGTGTGTGTGTGTGTGTGTTCCAACATAACTCTGGAACGCCTCAACCAAACTTGGTACATACTGTCTGGAAACACACACTGGAATACTAAAACAAATACTGTGGGGGATAATCTCAGTGTGTGTCTGTGTGTGTCCATGTGTGTGTGTTCCAGCATAACTCTGGAACGCCTGGGCCGATGAAATGAGAAGGACAGAATTATATCTATAGTGTTACAGTACTTTTGACAGTGATCGTATGCATTTTGGATTCAAGTTCTGTTAAGATACAGCCTGTTGTGCCTTGAAATGGCTTCTACTGTACAGCACAGTGGAGTTGCCATGGTAACAGCTTTGCAGTACTCCAGAATGGGGTCTCCCTCTAATACAGGATTGGGATAAATACACACCCGGGCTATCCATACACACACACACACACACACACACACACAGAATGAGTTGGACTTTGTCAGATTTGTAATACAGGAAAGTCCTCAACGTGTAACCAATAAGGAGCCCCAAATTTCCATTGCTAAGTGAGGCGGGTGTTCAGTGAGTCGTGCCTCATTTTAGAACCTTTTTGCCTTGTCACTAAGCGAAGTGCTGCAGTTGTTAAGTGAGTTGTCGTGGTTGTTAAGTGAATCTTTCTCCGTCTCTCCCCCCCCCGCCCCCTTGGTTGGCTTTGCTTGTCGGAAGCCGGCTGAGAAGTTTACAAACGATGAAATGACTCTGGGGACTTGGCAACCGTCATAAATGCATGACAGTTACCCAAGCAGCTGAATTTTGATCACCTGACCACGGGCGATGGCGCGACAGTCATCCATGCGAAAAACAGTTGTCAGTTACTTTTTTCCCCAGTGCTCTTGTGACTTTGAATGGACACTAAACGAATGGTTATAAGTCGGGGACTACCTGTAATGGACAGGTAGAGACGTTGGTTTGCCTGTTGCGATTAACCCGTGGGTGCCCCCTGGTGGATCTGTAGAGGCAACAAGCAAGCTCCGAAGTCCAGAAAAGAGAATTTAAAAAGTCCTTCTGCCCTTGTAAGCAAAGGCACAGAAATTTAGCCGATTGCTTTGTGCCAATAAGTGAAGCTAATCCTTCCCCCTTCTCCTCTTAAGACCGTAGCAATCTCGCAGCTTCTAAATCTTCCCCATCTGTTTCCTTGGCCCAGAGGTTTGGCTTTCCACATCTTTCCTAAAATCCCTGCAGAATGATGTGAGGAAGAACAGAAGGGAAGCTCAGTAAATTCTCCTTCATTTCTATGAAAAAAAATTAATGGGACACTGACCTCTGACTTAATGGGACTTCACTAAGTCTTTATCACAACTAGAAGAAACCCCACAGTTCCTGTAAGGCTCAGATAAGAGACCCTAATTGATCCCTGCAAAATTTAAACCCGTCGTTTATACCTGAGCTTGTCGATCAGGAAGTTTGGCAGTTCGGTGGTTCGAATCCCTAGTGCCATATCACGGAGTGAGCTCCTGCTACTTGTCCCAGCTTCTTTCGAACCTAGCAGTTCGAAAGCACGTAACAAATGCAAGTAGAAAAATAGGAACCACCTTTGGTGGGAAGGTAACAGCGTTCCATGTGCCTTCGGCATTTAGTCATGCCAGCCACATGACCATGGAGACGTCTGGGACAAGTAACGGGACCTCACTCCATTACGCGCCGCTAAGGATTCGAACCGCTGAATGGCCAACCTTGCTGATCGACAAGCTCAGCGTCTTAGTCACTGAGCCACTGCGTCTCTGCATTTATCCATGCAGGCCCCTTATTACCTGTTTCTTAGTTCAGGGGTCGGCAACCTTAAACACTCAAAGAGCCACAAAAGTCCTAACCAGAAGCACCCCGTGCAATTCTGGAGCCGCCCGGAAGTCCGGTTCCCATCACCACCACCACCATAGAGTCTCTTCCTAGAGTGGTGTCACATTTTTTTCCTCTACCTGCCCTATCAATTGTAGATCCGACTGTAAAATGCATCCCTTGCCATAGAGTCTCCTCCTGGCGCGCCATGCTTCCCAACCCCCCCCTCCCAAAAAACCCAGAGGCTCCTCTCAAAATTGTGGCGCCGACCGGCAACAGGGAGCCGCAGCAGAGGGACGAAAGAGCCACATGCAGCTCCAGAGCCTCAGGTTGCTGACTCCTGTCTTAGTTCCTTGGTTCCCTTCCTCCGGGGTTCCTCTCCTTCCAGCTTTCCAGCTACCTACAACTTCTGTTCTCCGGTTGGTTTTTCCCAGGGGCAAGTCTTGCCAACTGGTTTAGCGAACCACCTGCCCATCACAATCTTGGTTAAGTCCTACCCAAAAATCCAGCAAGATCAGCAACCCTGTGCTCACGAGGAAGCACCCAAAAATAGTCACGCCTGCGGGGACACCAGCAATATGTTTGGATCGTGAGGTGTTTTTTTTTTTTTTATGAACGTCGGACAGGCACCATTAATCCTTGCCTGGCATCCGTTGGTAAACCTGCCAGGCAGTCAATCAGGTAGCGTGGTATATTAAAAAGAAAAAAGGAGAAAGGATGATGTGGGGATAAAATTGTGTGTGCTTTTATCACAAGGGATTATTAGTGGAGTCTTTCCCAGCCAAGCATCTCCAGATGGAGTGGGACTCTGGGATCTTGGATTCCTAGAATCCATCAGGAGAATGCAAGTTTAAGGAGGAATATTTTAGTGGGAACAGCTTTTAACATTCCTTGAACACCCTAATTTCCACCTGCCTTGACTAGCTCAAGGCACTCTATATGGCCGTGATGGCAAACCTTTGGCACGCGTGCCTCAAATGCCAAGCGAAGCCTTGCCTGTTTATCTTCCTGGTTTCCGGCACGCATGTACCTGTGATGATCAGCTGTCCTTCGCGTGTGAGCCGGTGCCGAAAATCAGTGTATGCCGAAAGCATGCTGGCCAGCTGATTATCGGGTGCGCATGTACACCAGAACCTGGAAGTTCGTTTTTTCCGGAATGTTGTCCCTTCACGCACACGGCAGTGCCAAAAACCGGTCTGCGCATGCGCACCAGCCAGGTAATCGTTGGGTGTGCATGTGCGCTAGAACCCAAAAGTTTGGCTTTTCCAAAGCGCGGCGCTGACAAGCGTATGGATGATGTTTCCGCGCAACCTTTCTGGCACAAAAAGGTTTGCCATCAATGCTATATGGGGCTGCTCTTTACCTGGAGGTTCCGGTTTTATTTCTTATTTATTTTTATTTATTTACTTTGTTGAGCATGTACAAGATAGCAGGTATAAGTATAAACATGGACATGAACAAAGGAAATGAGTACAAATAAATGGGGATAGTAGGACAGGGACAGTAGAAACGCTGGTGCGCTTATGTACGCCCCCTTTACGGACCTCTTAGGAATGGGATGAGGTCCACGGTAGACAGTTTAAGGTTGAAGCTGTTTGAGGATGTAACAACAGAGTCAGGTAGAGCATTCCAGGCGTTGACCACTCTGTTGCTGAAGTCGTATTTTCTGCAATCGAGTTTGGAGCGGTTTACCTTGAGTTTGTATCTATTGTTTGCCCATGTATTATTGTGGTTGAAGCTGAAGTAGTCGTTGACAGGTAGGACGTTGTGGCAGAAAATTTTGTGTACTATGCTGCAGTCCACATGGTTTTGTGCAGGCCCAGGTGTGCCTATGTGCTACCTCTCCTGCGGGAGCTGCATTGGTTGCCAAGTTACTTCCAGGTCCAATTCAAAGTGCTGGTTGTCACCTTTAACACCCTACATGGCTGCATTAAACAGAGAGATAGAATCAGGATCACGTGAAGTGTTAATACCACTTTATAATGCCTTGGTAAGGCCACACTTGGGATATTTGCATACAGCTTTGGTTGCCATGGTGTAAAAAGGATGCTGAGACTCCTGAAAGAGTGCCGAGAAGAGCAACAAAGAGGATTAGGGGACTGGAGACTAAAACAGATGAAGAAAGGTTGCAGGAACTGGGTAGGTCTAGATTAATGAAAAAAAGGATGGAATGATATGATAGCAGTCTTCCAATTCATCAGGGATGGATGGATAGAGGATAGATAGATAGATAGATAGATAGATAGATAGATAGATAGATAGATAGATAGATAGATAGATAGATAGATAATGGATGGATGGATGGATGGATGGATAGATGATGGATGGATGATAGATAGATGAATCATAGATGGATGGATGGGATAGATAGATAGCTGATGGATGGATAGATGGATGATAGATAGATAGATAGATAGATAGATAGATAGATAGATAGATAGATAGATAGATGATAGATGGATAGGATAGATGGATGGGTGAATGGATGGAGGGATAAATAGATAGCTGATGGATGGATGGGTGGATGGATGGATGATGATAGATTATGGATGGATGATGCATGATGGATGGATGGATATATAGACGGATAGATGATGGGTGATAGATAGATGATAAATGATAGATGGATGGATGGATGGATGGGATAGATAGATAGCTGATGGATGGATGATGGATAGACAGACAGACAGACACTCAGATAGATAGAGATGGTGCCACATGGATGCATTTAAGGTCCTGTCAAAGGAAAACTCGCTTAGATTCCTGCTCTTCCCTGCAGGTGTGGACCACATTTTCTTTAAGGTGGAAATCATGTCCAATGAAGACCGGGAGTGGCACGAATCCTTTTCTCTGGTCTTGGGTCCAGATGATCCCATTGAAGCCGTTTTGGGGGACCTCACCACCACAATCGTGACTATTTTGGACCAAGAAGCAGCCGGAAGCCTCATTTTACCAGCTCCACCTATAGTAAGAATCATTAACTCAAACGATGAGCTAAGGGTTGATTCTAAGGGGCTTTTTTCTTTGAAGTGACCCAAATCTGGCATAGAGAGATGTGTGATGTAATGCTCAATGGCAGCAGACTAGAAACCAGGTGCCTGTGAATTCTAGCATTAGGCACAAAGCAAGCTTGTTGACTTTGGGCCAATCGAAAAGAGACGGTGAATTCTAGTCCTACCTTAGGCATGAAAGCCAGCTGGGTGACTCTGAGCCAATCACCGGGAGACTGTGAGTTCTAGTCTTGCCTTAGGCATGAAAGCCAGCTGGGTGACTTTGGGCCAATCACCAAGAGACTGTGAGTTCTAGTCCTGTCTTGGGCATGAAAGCCAGCTGGGTGACTCTGGGCCAATCACCGGGAGACTGTGAGTTCTAGTTCTGCCTTAGCCATGAAATCCATTGGACCAGTCCTTCTCTCTCTCTCAGCCCGGGAAGGAGGCAATGGCAAACGACTTTTGAAAAATCTTGCCAAGAAAACTTCAGGGGCTCATCCAAGCAGTCACCAGGATTGATTTAAAGGCACCAGATAAAATAAATAAAGCCCGGCCTGTGCATGTGGATGACGAATAGGGTTTCCTCCAGTGGTTTTAGTGAGGATTTGTCATAATTTTTGCTCCGTAAATCAAGCAAAAAAATATATTTATCTGTAAATAAAACACCCCTGGTGCACAGGCCATGGGCTGGTAACTAGGACTTGGTCCTTGGCATTAGATAGTTTAATTCCGTTTGTTTTACAATCTTAAATCAGGAGTGAGGACAGGTAGCTTTCAGATATTATTGAACCATAATTCTCCCAATGAGGTCCCAGACAGCGGTGGGGTTGAGAAGGCTGAGAATTATAATCCTTCACATCTTCTAAAGTGGCGGAGCCTCTCAAGGCCTAGTGTGCTAGTATTTCACAACCTTGACAACTTTAAGAAGAGTAGGAGAGTAGGGCAAGAAGGAGGAGAAGAGAGGAGAAGCGGGGGAGAGGAAGGGGAAGAAGAAAAGAGGAAGGAGAGGAGGAAAGAAGAAGGTAGAGAAGGGAGGACGGGAAGAAAGAACCAAGGAGAAGGGTCGTTGCAAAGTCAGACGGAGATGCGGGATGGCAAGAAAGCAATCCCAATTGTGTTTTTTTTTAAATATATTTTTAAGCAGATTGTAATAAATGCTAGACGTCAACAGATAAATGTTAATAGCGTTTATGAGGATTTATATTTGTGAATGTATATGGGAAGGAAAAAAAAGAAAACTTTAAAAAGAGGAAGTATGGATTTAAGGTTGAGAGTCACTGTTCTCTATTTGTACTGCCCAGTGGTGAGATTCAATTTTTTTTGCTACCGGTTCGATGAGCGTGGCTAAGCCGGGGAGGGGGGGGGGAGAGGCACATGACTGAGTGGGTGTGGCCAATATGACATCACTCACGCCCACTCGGTCACATACCCCGCCCCAACTAGCCCCGCCCACAGGAAAAGGTAGGAAACGTTTTAGGATTTTCCCCTATCTACTCCCGCCGTCCCTTCGTAGTTATCCCCGTTTCCTCCCCCACAACCGCCTCTTTGGTTGCTTCCCTTCCACGGCAGCTGATCCAGTCTGGAAGGCAAGCTGACCGGAGTTTTCGGCGGCTCCCATCCAGCCGCCGCTGCTGGGAAATGGCTGGCTGGCCAAGAAGCCGTCCAGCCGCCACCTCTGCATACCGCCTCTCTGCATACCTGGTTGGTTGTTGTGTAGCTCAGAATGCTGGACTAGGTGGGCTTCTGGCTTGATGGGGCACCAGCTCTCTAAAGTTCTTAGGCTGCAACACCTCTACAGGTGGTCCTCTAGTTATGACGTGATTGAGCTCTGCAATTACAGTCAGAAGTTGTTATCGTTGTAAAGCAGTTACTGGACCTAACTTTGAAACCGGTTTTTCCCATGGTTAAGGGAATACTGTGATCGTTAATGAGCCCATTGCTCCCTAGGTGGCATTTTGGCCAGAAACAGGGATAAAACTTCTGTTTTATCTGTTTTTAAAACTTCCTCCCCTATGTCGACTCTGAAGCTAGCCTGACCGAGGCCATCTCGGAGGCTTCAGGGCTGCCACAACGGTGATGAGGGATAGGGCGGGAGGGGGGAATAGAGATAGTTGGAGTTTTGTAGCCAAAACAAAATAGTTTCCCCTGAGAACCAAGGACATTCCTACAGGTGGCTGAAAAGAGGAGGAGTGAAGTTTCCAAGCAACCGGACAGCACCTTGATTGGACCATGTGACTGATTGTTTGGGAAAGGGGGGGAAACTTTTACTTTTGATTAGGTGAAAACTGTGGGAACCTTTAGAGTCGGTTTTCACCAGTGTGTGCCAATAAGATACGTCTAATAAAGTTGTTCTTGGAGGAAACTGTTTCTTCGGAGTTCTGTTTGCTATGGGTGTATTATTACTTGGAACCCTGACACCCTAATCATCTTTGTTGCTGTGCATACGTTGTCTCTGCAGGTGGTCACGCTGTCAGAGTACGACCACGTTGAAGAAGAAACCTCAACGGGAGCTAAGAAGTCGCCATCTCCAGGCTACCCACTGGTCTGTGTTACTCCTTGCGATTCTCACTTCCCCAAGTACTCGCTGATGAAGGAGCGCTGCGGTGAGGCCGGGATCAACCAGTCCTCCATACAGTTCAGCTGGGAAGTAGCTACCCCCACTGATGGAAACGGAGCTAGATCTCCTTTTGAAACCATTACGGACAATACTCCCTTCACCAGCGTCAATCACATGGTAGGTATAGAGCAGGAGTGTCAAACTCAAGGCCCGCTGGACGGATCTGGCCCATGGAGGGCTTAGATCTGGCTCACAGGGCTGGAAACAGCGAATGACCGGCCTGTGGTGCTTCTGCCAGCAAAAACGGAGCTGCATGTGGCCCTTTAGGCTCCGTTTTCGGCTGTGACGGCCTCCTGCAGCCCTCTGGCAGTGAAAATGGAGCACAGGAGGGCTGCAGGAGGATGTTGCAGCTGAAAATGGAGTCCAGAAGAGCTGCACACAGCCCTCCCAGGCTCCGTTTTCGGCTGTGACAGCCTCCTGCAGCCCTCTGGCAGTGAAAACGGAACATGGGAGGGCTGCAGGAGGTTGTTGCAGCCAAAAATGGAGTCCAGAAGGGCTACGCACAGTCCCCCCCACCCAGGTTCCGTTTTTGGCTGTGACAGTCTCCTGCAGCCCTCTGGCAATGAAAACGGAACACAGGAGGGCTGCAGGAGGATGTCGCAGCCGAAAACGGAGCCCAGAAGGGCCGCACACAGGTTACGTATTTGCTGGCAGAGGGCTCAGGACATCGAGCTGGCCACACCCTTCCTGCCCACATCCATCCCTGCCTCGCCCACTTGGCCCCCAAGCTCAAACACAATCCTGATGCGGCCCTCAAATGAAACTGAGTTTGACACCTCTGATATAGAGAATCATGCTGAGCCGTGCCATCAGGGGGCATGGGTTTGGCTGGACCTGAACCACTTCTGAATAGAGGTTACGATGACATTCTCCATGTTTAAATGCTACCAAATAAATTAGGAATGATATGGTGGATTTGAATGTCAGGGAGTAGTTAAATATCAAGAAATGAATGAAATTCTGCATTCCCTTTCTAATCAGTAATCCGAAGGGCACATCGTTGAAACAATTGCAAATTCTTTTGTCAGTTTCGCCAATGCCACTTCCTTCCTGTGCCTCTGTTTTGCCACTTTCCTTTTTCTGTTTATTTTATTTTGTAAGCTGTCCTGGGCAGGCAGGTTCTGCTTTCATGCCCCTTTCAAATTGCCAATATCCAATTACGGAGTGATTTAAAAAAAAGCAAAGAACAGCAACTCCATCTAGTCTATCATATTAACCGGCTTGCTCTTTGTAAAAACACAATTGACTTCGGGCCAATCCCCAGGAGACTGTGAGTTCTAGTCCTGCCTTGGGCCTGAAATCTGGCTGGGTGATCTTAGGCCAGGCATGCTCTCCTCCATAAATGCCTACTTTATTCATTTATATTTGAGTATCCAAACAACGGTCCCATCCTGTAGAGGGAGATACATGGCCACATTTTCATTATGCAATTGCTGGACCACAGATATCGTCAATGTTTCAGGTGTTAGTATAGTATAGTGTTCTGACCCCCCTCGTCCTACACCAAAGCACACCGAGACAAAGATACTTCAAGGATTTATTAACACACAGACAAGACCTTGGCAGCAATCCATCACAGTCCAGGCCTTGGCAGCAATCCAGCACAGACTAACCTTGGCAGCAATCCAGCCTGCCAAGCTAGCCACGAAAGTTCTCCAACTTTAGTGACTGCGTTGACTCCTGCAAAGGGGTGTGTGTACAATAATTCCTTTTATAGTCTTGAGAGGAGCCTAATTACCACCAGCTGAGTGCAATTATCTCCTGTAACTCCGTAACTGTTCCTTCCGCCTATTAGCTCTTCATTGCCGGGCATCCAGGAACAACTCCCTTGGCTCCCCCCCCACTGCTCCAATGCATGACATCCGGATCACACTCCCTTGTCTCCTCCCCACCGGTCCAAGGCTCAGGCGCCTCCTGGTGGCCAACCAGCCTCTCTGCGCCCTGCTCGGAGTCGGAACCCTGTCCAGGGTCCTCCACATCCTCCAGAGCCGACTCATAGGGCCCCTCGCTGTCGGAGTCTGGTGGCAGCTCCAACGGCTCCTGCTGGGCCACAACAGTATAGTATGTGAGGACACTTTCTATGTGTTCTGGGTCTTTAAAGGAGAAATGAGTTCACCTGCCATTTTAGGTGTGCGGTTCTATTGCCACCAAAGCCTGGCCAATTGGACAAGGACTATGGGGGTCACCAAGGCCTCAGATCCTTGGGTATTATCGCCTCAGCTACTTCTTGAAAAATCTGCAGAAAAAATCAGGTCAGACCTCAACCATCTCTTTCCTACAGCATGTTGCTCAGAATAAAGAGAAGAGTTAGAGAATAAGGTATTAGGCTAGAAACCAAGAGACTGGGAGTTCTAGATTCACCTTGGCATGAAAGCCTGGGTGATTTGGGGCCAGATACTAGGAGACTGAGAGTTCTAGTTCCTCCTTAGACCTGAAGCCAGCTGGGTTACTTGGGACCAATCACCAGGAGACTCTGGGTTCTAGTCCCGCCTTAGTCCTGAAATCTGCTTGGGTGACTTTGGGCCAATCACCAGGAGACTGTAAGTTCTAGTCTCCCTTAGACATGAAAGGCAATTGGGTGTCTGAGCCAATCACAGGAGACTGTGAGTTCTAGTCCCGCTTTAGGCCTGAAAGCTGGTTGGGTGCCCTTAGGCCAGTCACGCTCACTCAATCCAACCTACCTCACAGGGTTGTTGTTGGGAAAATAAGAAGTAGAAGAAGTATTAGGCAGATATTATGCAACATCACCATTTATGAACTTCCCAGCTGGCTTTTGACAAGTAAAGTCAGCGGGGGAAAGCTGGGTTTGCTGAATGACTGCGGTGATTCACTTAATGACCTCAGCAAAAAAAAAGGCTGTAAGGCCGTGATTCATTTAATGTCAGCAAACAAAAAGACTATACATATATAACAAATACTGTGGGGGTAAGATACCCCTGACACCCCCGTGTGTTCTATTAAGCTACAGCCTGTTGTGCCTTAAAATGTCTTCTACTGTATTGCCGTAAAATGGTTTCTACTGTACAGCGCAGTGGAATTGTCATGGTAACAGCTTCACAGTACTCCACAAGGGGGCTCCCTCTGATAAGGTGGAAAATCCAACATTAGAAATTATGTTTGGTCCAGACATTTCCCCCCTATAAATAGATACCCAGGCATTAGCTGTTGTACGATAATCATAACAGGAAAGATTCCTGAGAGCTATTGCCTGGCTGATATTCAGACCCATTTAGCATCCTTCATCTTCCTCCCTCTCTCTCTGTTCCTCCTCCTCTTCCTCTCAGGTGCTGGACAGCATTTACTTCAGCCGGAGATTCCACGTACGCTGCGTGACGAAAGCCGTGGATAAGGTCGGCCACGTGGGCACTCCCCTACGGAGTAATATAGTCACCATTGGGACCGACAGCGCCATCTGCCACACCCCTGTGGTGGCTGGCACAGCCCGGGGGTTCCAGGCTCAATCTTTCATTGCCACCTTGAAATACCTGGATGTAAAACATAAGGAACACCCTAACAGGTAAAAAGCAAGAAACGCAGAGCTCCTGTTCTCGTAAATGCTGGCTTTTCCGTCACAAAGGCTTGGTTAACTCTGTTATCCTGCATAACTTAATTATTTGTTCAAGAGTAGCTAAGAGAAGCCACTATTTTTGAGATTTGTAGATTTGTAGATTTTATTAATATTTGTAGGCCGCCCTTTTCCCTGAGGGGACTCAGGGCGGCTCACACAAAATCGGGGAAGGGGAATACAGACATTAAGATAAGACATATAATAAAATAGTAAACAACATACATTCATCATTCGGGAGGGGAACTATCCTTGTCCCCAGGCCTGACGGGCGAGCCAGTTCTTCAAGGCTGTGCGGAAGGCCTGGACGGTGGCGAGGGTGCGAATCTCTACGGGGAGCTCGTTCCAAAGGGTCGGGGCTACTACTGAGAAGGCCCTCCTCCTTGTAGTTGCCAGCCGACACTGGCTGGCCGATGGTATACGGAGGAGGCCTAATCTATGTGATCTTATTGGTCGCAGGGATGTAATTGGCAGAAGGCGGTCTCTCAAGTATCCAGATCCACTGCCATGTAGGGCTTTATGGGTGACTAATAACACCTTGAAGCGCATCCGGAGATCGACAGGTAGCCAGCGCAGCTTGCGGAGGATAGGTGTTATGCGGGTGAACCGTGGTGCACCCACAATCACTCGCGCGGCCGCATTCTGTACTAGCGAGAGAGAGAGAGAGAGAGAGAGGAAGGGAGGGAGGGGGGGGAGAGAGAGAGAATATCTGAGGTGATAAAATGTTGAAGCAAATGTCAGGAAAAGAAAGATTTGATTAATGTGTTACATTAAACACACTTATCCTGTCATATATTTTTTTCAAGGATCATAAAACTGCAAAACGAAAATCCCTCTGGATGTTATTTTCAATCTTCCCTCCCTTAACTTTGCTGTATTAAAATTTTTGCTCAGGCCTCCGGTTCTTCTCCAGTTCTCTCTCATTTTATACAGGGGGGAAATGCAGAGGAGATAAATATTCATCTAAATATGAGGTTTCATTTACCGGCATGTTGAAGAATGTACGTGTTGTTCCAAATTGTGTAAAGGGAGCACGCGCAGCATGCAGTGATTTGAATGGGAATGAAATAAATTTGAATGCAATTTATTTGATGAAAATAAATCCATAACGAAAATTTACAAATATTTATTAGAAGTAACATTAGAAGAAGAAAAAGTTAAAGGTTGCATGATAGCGTGGGCCAAAAACTTTGGTTACAACATAGATCTAGTGGATGGGGAAAGAATTTGGAACACAAATTATAAACTAACACGATCAGCAGCACTTAAAGAAAATATATACAAAATGTTTTATCGTTGGCATTTATCACCAACAAGATTGGCTAAAATGTACCCAAACATGAAGCCGACCTGCTGGAAGTGTAAAAAAGTACAGGGGACTTATTATCACATA
Organism: Thamnophis elegans; assembly: GCF_009769535.1. Classification (NCBI taxonomy): domain Eukaryota; kingdom Metazoa; phylum Chordata; class Lepidosauria; order Squamata; family Natricidae; genus Thamnophis; species Thamnophis elegans. The sequence continues at coordinate 8,762,038 of NC_045549.1, forward strand.
TGGTCGACCTGCCCGGAAACACAAAAATATTGGACAAAAATTTGGAAATGGGTGCAAGAAATTACAGGAGGACAGATAAAATATAAACCTGAAATCTTTCTACTGGGAATAATCAAAGGGAAATATACAAAGAAAATTAAGTACATATTAACACATCTGCTAACTACAGCTAGAATAGCATTTGCCCAACGCTGGAAACAAAATAATACCTCCTCGGATGAATTAGTGATAAAAAAAAACTTTGGATTGTGCAGAGATGGACAAATTAACACTGAAATTAAAAGATAAAGAAGAGTCGGAATATTATGAAATCTGGAACAATTGGTACAAATGGCTGCAAAACAGGAAGAAAATTAATTAAGCCAAAAAACAATATATATAAATATATATTGAACTGTGTATAAAGGTGTGTAACTATAGAAGCGAAATATTATATACATGTACAGGTATGATGACATAACAATGTTGATGTAATGACTGTAAGGTGTTGTAGAAGGGAAAAAAATAATAATAAAAAATCTGCTAGAAACAGATTTGATGCACCCTTAAATTCAGCCGCCTTCTGTCTCTGGAGATTCTCAACCATCCAGGCCTTGGTGGTCCATGGCCAGCTATTACAATTACAGCTTACAAGAGTTCATTTTAGTGACTGCTTGAAGTTACAACAGCACTGAAAAAAAGGGACTTACAACCATTTTTCAATCTTGTGACTCTTTCAGCATCCCCAGTGTCACGTGATTTATATTCAGATGATGGACAGCTGACTCATATTTATGATGGTTGCAGTGTCCCGGGGTCATGGGATTAGGTTTTTTTTTTGCAACAAGCAAAGTCAGTAGGGAAACCAGATTCATTTCACAACTGCGTTACTAAGTGAATCAACTGCAGGGATTCACTTAACAAATGTAAAGTGAAAAAGTTGTAAAATGGGGCAAAACTCACTTAAATAACAAATTTCTCACTTAGCAACATAAATCTGGGGCTCTGTTGTGGTCGTACGTTGAGGAGTACCTGTTTACGACACCACCTACCGTATTTTTCGGAGTATAAGACGCACCTTTTTCCCTCAAAAAAGAGGCTGAAAATCTGGGTGCGTCTTATATACTGAATACAGCATTTTTTGCCTCCCAAAACCCCGCCCCCTTCACCAAGATGGCCGTGCATAGCCTTTAGGAGGCTTCCAGAGTGCTCCTGGGGGCTGGGGAGGGCAGAAATGAGCAAACAATGGACCATTTTTTGCTCAATTTTGCCCCCAGCCCCCAGCAGCACTCTATAAGCCTCCTAAAGGCTATGCATGCCCTTTTTTTTTGACAAAACAGAGGGCCATTTTTGTGAAAAACAGGCTGTTTTTTTCTTGTTTTGGGGAGTCCCCCCCCCGAGCACTCTACAAACCTCCTAAAAGCTATTCATGCCCTTTTTTTGAGGGAAAAAAAACGTTTTGGGGAGGTCTGCAGAATGCAAAAACTTTTTTTTTTTAAAAATTGCGGCTTCAAAATATTGGTGCGTCTTATACTCCGAAAAATACGGTATCTCCTGTATATAACACAGTCCTTTTAGCAATACTGTGGGACCTCGGATGCCGACCGTAATCCATTCCAGGACTTTGGTGGGCACCCGATTTGGTCGTGACCAGAAGCAAGACAAACTGCGCATGCACACAGACACCAAAAATTGGCGCGAGAAGGGGAAATCGCCGCAGCTTATTCGGCCCCTGAGGATGTGTTCGGGATGTGAGTGAAGAATTTAGCAGATTTTCCGGTCCACAGCTGAATTGTTCATTATCTGAGCTGTTCGGGAACCGAGGTCTCACTGTACCAAGGAGGCTCCATACTCATTTGTTAAACTCCCAAGTGACCTCAAGGAGAGCTAACTAACAACCTTCAGAGTGCTAAAAACCGCAAAGGATATAAATCTTCCATCCCCCACCATTCTGCCAGAACTGAAGAAGCTTCTTGGATGAGAAGCGAAACGTCTTCAAGGAAAAGAAGAGAAGAGCAACAAAGAGGATTAGGGGACTGGAGACTAAAACATATGAAGAACGGTTGCAGGAACTGGGTATGTCTAGTTTAATGAAAAGAAGGACTAGGGAAGACATGATAACAGTCTTCCAATATCTCAGGGGTTGCCACAAAGAAGAGGGAGTCAAGCTATTCTCCAAAGCACCTGAGTGTAGGACAAGAAGCAATGGGTGGAAACTAATCAAGAAGAGAAGCAACTTAGAACTGAGGAGAAATTTCCTGACCGTTAGAACAATTAATCAGTGGAACAGAAGTTCCCTCCAGAAGTTGTGAATGCCCCAACACTGGAAGTCTTTAAGAAGATGTTGGATTGCCATTTGTCTGAAACGGTATAAGGTTTCCTGCCTAGGCAGGGGGTTGGACTAGAAGACCTCCAAGGTCCCTTCCAACTCTGCTATTGTATTTTATTGTATTGTATTGGGAAAAAAATCAAGAAAGCGACTTCAAAAGTTGCCTTTTGAAGAGCACCAAAAAAAAACAGCTGCCTTATTGATTACAGTATAATATGTATGCCTCAATGTTCTTTCAGTATGTGGACCTTATCCAACAATAATTGTCAAATCCCCGCCTTTCTGTGTTGTTCCAGAATCCACATCTCGGTACAAATTCCACACCAGGACGGGATGCTCCCCCTGATTTCCACCCGACCTCTGCACAACTTGCATTTCCTATTGTCAGAATCCATTTATAGGCACCAGCATGTCTGTTCCAATATAGTCAGCATCCAAGATCTTAAAGGCATCTCAGGTAAGACCTCCTCCTCCTCCTCCTCCTCCTCCTCCTCCTCCTTCTTCTTCTTTTCTTCTTCTTCTTCTTTTCTTCTTCTTCTTCTTCTTCTTCTTCCTCTCTTCTTCTTTTCTTCTTCTTCTTCTTCTTCTTCTTCTTCTTCTTCTTCTTCTGCTTCTGCTTCTGCTTCTTCTCTTGTCTTTTCTTCTTCTCCTTCTTCAAAACAGTGTAAAATCCTGGTTTTGCAGGCATTCCCTCGCCTTATTTTAGATTTTAATGTCAAGAACCGTGATGGCAAACCCATGACACACGGAGCCATTTCTTTTCTCTCTTTTTTCTTATAATTTTTTTTAGTTTTTTTCATTTTCATAACATATAATCACATGTACAGTATACTATTACATAGCCAACATTATATTGTATTATTAAATGTATACATCAATTCATTGTACCATCAACTCGCAAAAACAATTATTGGCTTTTCTGCTCTCCCTACACCATATTGGTACCTTATCCATCACTTTCTTCTCCCTCTCTCCTCCTCTTCCCTACCTCCTTTCTTCCCTCTGTCATCCTTCTCTTCTCCACTTCCCCTTCCTCTCTCCTTCTCCTCTCTCCGCCTTTCCACTCCTCCTTTCTCTCCTCCTCTTCCTCCCACCCTTGCCCTCTCTCCTATCCCTCTCTCCTTCCCTTACCTCTCTCCTCTACTTCCCACTCTTCATCTCATTTGCTTGGTGTATTTCAGCTTCTGAGCAAGCTCCGTTTTGTGTCGATGGTATTTATAATTCCTTTTCATTATACATATTTAATTTTAACCTGTATTCTCCTCTTTTTAAAAAAAAAATAGAACCAAGAAGTATACATATATAGTTATTGTGCTTTTAAGCCCTCCCCCCAGCCTAATTTTGGCCAAAATGTGGACCTGGTTACAATTCCCAGCTATTCTCATCATTATCTTTATATAATTATACATCCTTACATGCCAACAGTTAGTGATTCTGTCTTTAAATCTCAATAGTTTCCCATTGTAGGTATATTTCATGTTCCCTCTCCATTTTTTCCATATCTTAGATTAGATTACCCTTAATTATCTATAAATGGCAATCCTCGCTGTTCAATGTTCATTACAATTCCCTTAATCTATTATATAGAATAACAAGCAGTAAACATCTCACTTTATTCATCATCTTAAATGTCTGAGGGCACGTGAGGCATTGGCCTGTCAGCTCCGTGAATGCGCTGGCCCCACATTCAAATGTGTCCCCCACCCATACCCCCCCCCGCACATGCCCCCCCCCCCCCCCCGTGCATGCGCGGCAGAGACCTGATGGCTAGCTGGCCAGCAGGAGGCACATGCAGGAAGCTGAACTGGGGCGACGGCTCGCGTGTCCACAGAGAGGGTGTTGCCATAGGTTTGCCATCATGGGTGTAGAGTCTCCTGCTTGAGAGGGGGGGTTGGTCTAGATGACCTCCAAGGTTCCCTTCCAACTCTTTGAATCTAATAATAATGATCCAAAGCTGTTCTCCATCTATAAATAATAGCTGATGATCACACCTGAGTTTCTCAGGTGTTTTTCCCCCACATCTGCCTTTTCATCCCAAGTTCTCCATTTTTTTCTGACGAAGACGGATTGCGGATTTGAGTCAGTTCTCGAAATAGCAAAACAAAGGAAATCTCAGCCCACAGAGTCCATGAAAATGTCGCCGCTTAATTGGCACCAACAGGATGGGGTGTCTGTATTTGCAGCAGAGACAGGACAGTGTTTTAGCTGCCAGTCACGTAACCGTTAAATGACGAGGATCATCATCCAGAAAAAAGATGAGACAAACCTCTAGAGACATCACACAGAAGATTTTTTTTAAAAAAAATCCCTTAAAACCTTCTTACTTGGTTGGATACGTCAATCCGTTTAGCTTTCTCTTCTCTTTAACTTTTCTTTCTGCCCTGCTTTCAAAGAAATCGGTACATCGGAATGCATTTTTATTTTTAGGGCGAAAAGCCCTGCAGTCTTCTTTCTTACCCACCTGTCATTTGTTAAACGACTGTAAGATAGGCTTTCTAATTACTTGGAGCTTGGTAGTAATACACCAAGAGCAATAAAAAAAGAGATAGCAGTTAGTCAATCAACAGCTGCAACGTTCTTCTTCAAAATTAGATGCTCTAAATAATATTCTATGTGTCCAATGATCAGTTTAGAGCTGAATCTGGAAACAGCTGCTCACTTATTTGTCACAGAGCTGTCAGAATCCAAAATATTTTGTTACTCCGCTGTTAGTATCACTTTATAATGCCTTAGTAAGACCAGATTTGGAATATTGCCATAATACAAAAAATATGCGGAGACTCTAGAAAGAGTGCAGAGAAGAGCAACCAAGAGGATTAGGGGACTGGAGGCTAAAACATATGAAGAACGGTTGCAGGAACCGGGTATGTCTAGTTTAAGAGAAAGAAGGACTAGGGGAGACATGATAGCAGTCTTCCAATATCTCAGGAGTTGCCACAAAGAAGAGGGAGTCAAGCTATTCTCCGAAGCACCTGAGGGCAGGACAAGAAGCAATGGGTGGAAACTAATCAAGGAGAGAAGCAACTTAGAACTAAGGAGGGATTTTCTGACAGTGAGAACAATTAATCAGTGGAACAATTTGCCTCCAGAAGTTGTGAATGCTCCAACACTGGAGGTTTTAAAGAAGAGCTACTTTATGTGCAGCCAGAAACTGAAAATAACATTTAATATAGCCCAGTACTTTAACAAAGCGGTTCGGTTGAGATCTGCATATGTGGGACTGATTGGGGTAGATTGTAAGGGTGAGACCAAAGTATAATTTTATGTCATTTTCTTCTATTTAACATATTTATGAATTAAATTATATTGTATCTTATCCTATAACTATTGTACTTTACCCTACTCTTATTTTAAATTGTTTGTATAGGATTTTATTGGTGATATGTTTGAACATACTTTGATATGGCCATATAGGCTAATCAATAAAGCTATAATAATAATAAGAGATTGGATAATAATTTTCTGAAATGTTATAGGGCGGGGATGGCTAACCTTTTTCCCATTGCATGCCAAAGCGGAGGGAGCCCAGGGGGATCATGCACTGGTGTGTGCGCACCAGTGGTGGGTTTCAAAAATTGTTCGAACCTACTTTGTGGGTGTGGCCTCCTTTGTGGGAGTGGCTTGCCACCCATGTGACCAGATGGGAGTGGCTTGCCACCCATGTGACCGGATATGAAGATGTCAACGACACTTGTCAGAACCACCTTAAATTACCTCACACACAGCACTGGCATGCATAAGAATAGGATGTCAACTTGTTTTTTAAAAGGCATCTTTGGTTTGCGTTAAAACAACTTCAACACACGCAATGTTCTGATTGCACCACAAACACAGTAGTCATCCTTACCTTTCACAGAGGCACTGAGTTTTATAAATATGAGCATGATAGTGTAGAATAATCATATCCAAGGACCAGTGGTGGGTTTCAAAATTTTTTGGAAGCTCTTCTGTAGGTGTGGCCTGCTTTCCGGGTCCACTGGTGGAACCTCTTCTAACCGGTTCGGTAGATTTGACGAACCGGTTCTACCGAATAGGTGCGAACTGGTAGGAACCCACCTCTGCTGCGCACCCATAATTCTATCGTGTGACAACCTCCCCTTGTGCGCATGCGCGCACGACCCCCCCTGCTTTTGTTGTTCAATGGACTTCTTTGAACAGGCTCCAGAGGCTTTCTAGGAGAGCAAAAACGGCCTCCCCACTCTTGGAGGCCCTTCGGAGCCTTCAGGAGGCTTCCCTTAAGCCTCCAGAGGGTGAAAAACAGCTGAAAATGAAGGCTGATGTCAGTTAGCCAGCGCACACTTGTGCACTGGAGTTGACAGGGCAATGCCTCGTGTGCCATGAGCCAAGGTGGCGCAGTGGTTAAATGCAGCACTGCAGGCTACTGCTAGATCAGCAGGTCAGCGGTTCAAATCTCACCGGCTCAGGGTTGACTCAGCCTTCCATCCTTCCGAGGTGGGTAAAATGAGGACCCAGATTGTTGGGGGCAATATGCTGACTCTCTGTAAACCGCTTAGAGAGGCCTGAAAGGCCTATGAAGCGGTATATAAGTCTACTGCTATTGCTATTGCTATATTGCTATTGCCATAACAAATGGCTCCATGTGCCACCTGTGGTATGCATGCCACAGATTCGCCATCACGGTTATAGGGCTTACTGCTTGAGCTGAGGGTTGGACTAGAAGACCTCCAAGGTCCCTTCCCGTTCTATTGTATATCCCAGGAATTCTAGGTTTGATGTGGCTAAATTATTATTATTATTATTGAAATTTTTGCTCTGTGTTTCTTTACTTCCAACCCAGAAGCTGGGTTTCTAGATGAAGTGACGTACAACAATATTGTTCTGGGGCCTGGATATGACCGGCCGCACCAGTTTGACCCCAACGTGAGAGAACCAAAGACTATCCAGTTCTACAAACATTTGAACCTGAAGAGCTGCATTTGGACCTTCGATGCCTACTATGACATGACGGAATTAATTGATGTCTGTGGAGGATCCGTCACTGCCGACTTCCAGGTGATGCTTTTTATATGGGAGACACAGAAATGACACTGGCATATTACCATATTTTTCGGAGTATAAGACGCACCTTTCCCCCCCCCCCAAAAAAAAGAGGGTGAAAATTTGGGTACGTCTTATACAATGAATACAGCATTTTTGGCCTCCTGAAACCCCACCCCCTTTGCAAAAAAAGGACACGCAGAGGGTTTGGGAGGCTTGCAAATTGCTCCTGGGGGCTGGGTAGGGTATAAACGAGAAAAAAAACAAATGTTTTTTTGTTCGTTTTTTGGGGAAGGCAGGAGCACTCTACAAGCCTCCCAAAGCTCTGCATGCCCCCCCCCTTTTTTTTTTTTTGCAAAAAAGAGGCATGCAGAAGGTTTGGGAGGCCTGCAGAGTGCAAACACTTTTAAAAAAAAAAAAATTATCTCTTCAAAATCATGGTGCGTCTTATACTTTGGTGTGTCTTATAGTCTGAAAAATACGGTAGTTCCTGTTGTAAATTCACCTGAAGTATCATAGAACATGACTGGAGGCTAAAACATATGAAGAACGGTTGCAGGAACTGGGTATGTCTAGTTTAATGGAAAGAAGGACTAGGAGAGACATGATAGCAGAGTTGCAATATCTCAGGGGCTGCCCCAAAGAAGAGGGAGTCAAGCTATTCTCCAAGGCACTTGAGGGTAGGACAAGAAGCTATTTCCTGACTGGATGTCCCATTAGAAGTCTGTGAATGGTCAGATCCTGCCCTGTGTGTGAAGAATCTGGCATTGATTGAATGGAGGTTGACCTCCCTTTCTGTTCAGGAGGGAATCCAGGGGTAAGAACTGTGGTGGCACAGGGGTTAGAAAGCAGTCTTGCAGGCTGACTCTGCCGACCGCCAGCAGTTCGATCCTGACCAGCTCAAGGTGGACTCAGCCTCCCATCCTTCCAAGGTCGGTAAAACGAGGACTCACAATTGTTGGGGGAAAGAGGCTGACATTTCCCAATGGCTTAGAGAGGGCTGCGAAGCACCGTGAAGCGGTATATAAATCTATGTGTGTGCAGCACCCAAGCACGGCTCCAATTTTAGCGGAACGCATGAAAAGTCTTCTGTGATATTCAGGGGATGAAGGACCTAGATTTCCTTGAAATATTAATAGCTCTGAAAAGCCGCTTTACGCGGCGCCCTAATTATGATCATAATCATTATCATCTGCTACCAGGGAAAGATAAGAGGGCCTGGTCATGCCTACTTATTATTAATCAGCAATAAAGTAAAATGATGAGATTTTCATTTTCTTTTATTGCTTCTAAATTTCCCTCTCCTGAAAGGGAAAGAATTCGTTTGGCGCTTCATGTGAATGAGAGAAAAAAAGTCTGTCTTCCTTCTTCCCTCCCTCCTCTCTCCCCACCTTCCTTCCTTCCTTCCTTTCTTTCTTTCTTTCTTTCTTTCTTTCATTTCCTTCCTTCTCTCCCTCCTCCCTCCCTCCCTCTCTTCCTTCCTTCCTTCCTTTCCCTTTCTTCCTTCCTTCCTTCTCACTCTTTCTTTCTCTCCCCTCCCCTTCTTTCTTTCTTTCTTTCTTTCTTTCTTTCCCTTCCTTCCTTCCTTCTCTCCCTCCCTCCTCTCTCTCTTTCTTTCTTCTTTCTTTCCTTCCTTCCTTCCTTCCTTCCTTCCTTCCTCTCCTTTCCTTCCTTCCTTCTCACTCTCTTTCTCTCTCTCCCCTCCCCTTCTTTCTCTCTCTCTCTCTTTCTTTCTTTCTTTCTCTTCCTTCCCCCCTCTCCCTCCCCCCTCTGTGTGTGTGTGTGTGTGTGTGTGTGTTTTCATTTTATTTAATTATTATTTTTATTTATACGTCATCCATCCCTGCACCCAAGGCACCTCCGTGTCCAAGATTTAAAAGCATATTATGGAATTGGAGGCTGAAGATAGTAAACACTATGTTTTAAAACAGCGGGCCTTTACGGGCTGGAGGGAGGGGCATGGCCAGCCAGATTGGTCCCTCTGCTGTACAAAAAGGCAAGATGCTATGTAAAAAACTGTACAGTCCTTTTTCCTTCTGTCATGGCAGGTTCGGGATTCTGCTCAGTCGTTCTTGACAGTCCATGTCCCACTTTACGTCTCCTACGTTTACGTAACCGCGCCCAGAGGCTGGGCTTCTCTTGAGCATCACACGGAGATGGAGTTTTCCTTCTTCTATGACACCATTCTCTGGAGAACAGGTAGGGGGGGGAGGGCTAGTTTTATTTTCTATATGACACGGGGGGGTGAAAGGGAGAACTCTAGAAACCCCGGCATGCTAAGTTGCCCTCAGCTTGGCTAAGTGGCTTTTTGAGAACTTCCTTGGTGGCCTCCTCAGTGGTGGGATTCAAAAATTTTTACTACCGTTATTGTGGGTGTGGCTTTGTGGGCGTGGCAGGGGAAGGTCACTGTAAAATCTCCATTCCTTCCCGATCAGCTGGGACGTGGGAGGCGGAGAATAGATGGGGGTGGGGCCAGTCAGAGGTGGCATTTACCGGTTCTCTGAACTACTCAAAGTTTCCGCTACCGGTTCTCCAGAACTGGTTGGAACCTGCGGAGGCCTCTGGGCCTCCTGCTGGAAGTGGATTCCAACTGAGGGGGGGGGGGGGCGATATGATGACTAATCCGTGATCCCCAGTTGAGGTAGCCCGGACTGTTGGCATTCTCTCCTTCAGGTATACAGACGGACAGCGTCCTGTCAGCCAAACTGCAGATCATCAGGATCTACATCCGAGATGATGGTCGGCTGGTCATTGAGTTCAAAACTCACGCCAAGTTCAGAGGTGAGTCATTCTTGCGTTCTGCAACTAACTAAGGATGCCCACTTTTTTTCTGCCTTGGTATTCCAGATGTGTTGAATGTTAGTTGGTATTTCTTGATAGTGGGAGGGAAGCATTCTTTTCTGGAATTGTATCCCAACACGCATTGATTTATTTTCAAAAGCTACATTGTGATGAGCATCAGTGTCGCCACAATCTCTAATGTTGGATTTTCCCCTTTACCAGAGGGAGCCCCCTTGGGGGTACTGTGAAGCCGTTACCATGGCAACTCCACTGTGCTGTACAGTAGAAGCCATTTTACGGCAGTACAGTAGAAGCCATTTTAAGGCACAACAGGCTGTATCTTAACAGAATACATACCCCGAGGGCCATTAGGGGTGTCTTACCCCCACAGTATTTGTTTCCAGAGAATAAGTCATCTGTGTATCAAGTTTGGTTGAAATTGCTCAAGGCATTCCAGAGTTATGCTGGAACACAAACACACACAGAGTCATTTTTACATATATAGATTTTTAAAATTTGTATACCTGCCCATCTCCCCAAAACAAGGAACTTAATTTCTTGGCCAGGGCTCAGGCCACTTTTATCTGATTGTTGTCTTGGTAGAAGTTCTTCCTCCCCTTTTTCAAGGCCATTCACTCTTCCCCCACAAGGAGAAATCTGGACTTTATGAACCTGATTATTCCCATCTACCCAGGGCATTTTGTGATGGAACACCACACTCTGCCAAATGCCAAGTCTTTCATCATGACTCCTGACCACCTGGGAGGGATGGAATTTGACCTACAGCTCTTGTGGAGTGGACAAACCTTTGACTCTCCTTATCAACTCTGGAGAGCAACTAGCTCCTACAGCAGGTATGAAGGAAAACTTTGAGATGCATCAGTTTTGAAGTTGTATCAAATTTGCTATCATGAGATATGGATGGATGAATAGATGGAAAGATGAGTGGGTGGATAGAAGGGTGAGTGGGTGGGTGGGTGGGTGGATGGATGGATGGATGGATGGATGGGTGTTGTGGCCCAGCAGGAGCTGCCGCTGGACTCTGATAGCGAGGAACCCTATGAGTCTGCTATGGAAGATGTGGAGGACCCTGGGCAGGGTTCAGACTCCGAGTAGGGACCAGAGAGGCTGGTTGGCCACCAGGAGGCGCCTGAGGCATGGAGCAGTGGGGAAGATCAAAGAGAGTTTGTCCCTGACAAACAGGGCGGAGAAACGGAGGCAGCAGTTACGGAGACAGACTCATAAGAGATAGAGAGCCCAGGTGGTTGCGGCTGGGTCCCTCCCAAGAGAGTATATAAGAAGAGACTTTGGGAAGAGTCCTTTTGCAGGACACAACCATTTGTAACAATCTGGAGAAACTCTTGTCTGCATTGTCTGTTGGAGTCTGGGTTGCTGCCAACCTCTTGCCTGTGAGTCGTGTTTGGGTTTTCAGTTAACAGGATTGTAATTGCTGTAAATAAAGAGTGGCAAACTACTAAGCCTGTGTCAGCATTAATCACCGGATGGAGGAGGGGTCAGAACAGATGGGTATTAGGGCAGTGGTGGGTTATGACCCGTACACCCTGATACAGGCGTACTGGTGTCTGCTGGGAGCACCAGGTACCGTTCCGGTATGGTGTTCCGGAGGGCTCACCCGCCCGCCCGCGCTCCTTACTGATATTTGAAGTTTTTGGGGCTTCCGCGCATGGAGCGTACGGTGCCTGGGCAACACTCCACCAAGCAGCTGGGGCGTTGCAGAGGCGTCACAGAGCATCGCAGGAAGTAATTACACATGCGTGCGCTGCACGCATTCATGTGATGAGCCCCGGCCCTGTTGCACCATACCGGTTGCACCGGGATCCAGAATCCACCACTGTATTAGGGCATTACCCTAATGGATATTTGGGACGCGGTGGCTCAATGGCTAAGACGCTGAGCATGTCGATTAGAAAGGTCAGCAGTTTGGCAGTTCGAACCCCTAGCGCCGCATAACGGAGTGAGCTCCCGTTACTTATCCCAGCTTCTGCCAACCTAGCAGTTCGAAAGCATGTAAAAATGCAAGTAGAAAAATAGGGACCACCTTTGGTGGGAAGGGAACAGCGTTTCATGTGCCTTTGGCATTTAATCATGCCAGCCACGTGACCACGGAGATGACTGGACAGTGGCGGCTCTACGGCTTTGAAACAGATGAGCACCACCCCCTAGAGTCGGGAACGACTAGCACATATGTGCGAGGGGGAACCTTAACCTGGATAGATGGATGGATGGATGTTTAAGAATGTTTTGAATTTTGTTAATAGCAATAGCAGTTAGACTTATATACCGCTTCATAGGGCTTTCAGCCCTCTCTAAGCGGTTTACAGAGTCAGCATATTGCCCCCAACAACAATCCAGGTCCTCATTTTACCCACCTCGGAAGGATGGAAGGCTGAGTCAACCCTGAGCCGGTGAGATTTGAACAGCCGAACTGCAGAACTGCAGTCAGCTGAAGTAGCCTGCAGTGCTGCATTTAACCACTGCGCCACCTCGGCAGCGGGAGCTCTAAAGCTCTTCCAGAGAGGGGAGAGGGCAACCCATGATCCTCCGAACAATGACGTTGACCCTCTGGAGCGCTGTCCTATCTGCCACTGTGCAATTCACAAACCATAGAGAGGCGCAGTAAGTTAAAATACTCTCTATGGTGCAGCGGTAGAAGGTCACCAGCAGTTTTCCATTCAGTTGTTGTTTCTTAAGAAGTCTCAGGTAATATAATCTCTGCTGGGCCCTTTTGACCAGTGCTGCAATGATCACGTAATTGTAGGCAGGCTTCAATGGTCGTACATGTGAAAAAGGATCATCAAGTCAACATTTTTCAGTGCCGTTGTAACTTCGAACAGCCATTCAATGAATTGCATTGTCAGTCAAGGGCTACCTGTATCACCGTCTTTAATTCGTATGCCTACCCTCTGCCTGTGTGTTGTGTGTTATTTGGCTCACCTTCCCCACATCTCGTGATCAACTCACCACAAGAAACTTAATGTCTATGGAGAGTCTCCATCATCCCAGGTCAAGGTTGTCCCAATGGTGCTTTTTCAAGAGGCAACTTTGGACTTCCTTCGTTTTTCCTTGAAGAGGTTTCACTTCTCCTCCCAGAAGCTTCTCCAGCTCTGGCTGAAGTTCCCCACCATTCAGTCAGAAATGAAGAAGTTTCTTGGAGGAGAAGCCAAATAATCTTCAAGGAAGAAGTCCAGTTGCCTTTTGAAAAGGGGAAAAAACTCACCGTTCAATGCACTAACGGCAGTACTTGATCTCTGCTTTCAGGAAAGATTATTCCGGAGAGTACACCATCTCCTTAATACCATGTACGGTCCAACCCACACAATCTTGGGTTGATCCGGGAGACAAGCCTTTACCCTGCACTGCTCATGCTCCAGAAAAGTAAGTGGGTGTTTACGTTGTTTCATGCCCGAAGATGAGCGTCACTATTTAAAAACCAGATGCACAAAAAGGGAAAATTTTCAGCAGGGACGGAAAGGGCCAAAGGCTAGAATACTTTGCTTTAAATTCTGGAATTGGGAGAAGTTTAGAAGCTTGCTACATCAGCTTCCCCTACAGTATCTTGGTACAGGTTTGAGTGCATTTCTTGCACATAAGTATGCTTAAAATCAACGAGGGGAACACAAATTGAGACAATTAGAGGCACACTAGTCGGGAAACATATGATGAAATATAGGCTGAAATATTAACAGTAATCAGGCGCGGGGGCTATTATCCGGAGGGATTGTAAGAGGATGTGCGTGAGAGAAGACATCAGTGTCCAGATAATTATACATGTCTGGTGGAATGTAAGCTGGAAGAATTTAAAATAATACACATACTTGTGATCCTATGAAGATCTTCTCGACCAGGGGTGTCAAATTCAAGGGGGGGGGGCAGATCTGGCTCATGGGGTGCTTAAATCTGGCCCGTGGGGCTGCTCTGGAAATGGGAAGGAGTGGTCCGCGGCGTGACCCGACAAATGCACGCACGTCAAAAGCGCGGCGCCGAAACCGTGCCGACAAAAAACGCAATGTCATACACACGCCCACAACAACGCGCCAACAAAACCGCGCCCACAAAAGCGATTTCAGTTAAGGTAAGGGTTAGGTTCAGGGTTAGGTTTAGGGTTAGGTTTAGGGCTAGGGTTAGGGTTATTCGGTTGTTATTACTTGTTCGTTGAAGGAGCGCTTCTGTCGGTGCTCTGTTGTTGGTGCGCTTCTGCGCTCATTCGTCGGCGCGATTTCGAACTCACGGTTTTTGTTGCCGCGGTTTCATTGCCGTGCTTTTGTCAAGCGCGCATTTGTCAGTGAACCGGTCCGCGATGCCTCAACGAGTGAAAACGGAGCTCGGGAGAACTGCGTGCCCCACCCCACACCCAGGCTCCGTTTTCGCTGGCAGAGGGCTAGCAAAACAAACTAAAAACGAAACAATTGAGCATTCAAGAAGGGGGAAGACAAAGAAGGAAAGATGGGAAGAGAGCAAGGAAGGAAAAAGAAGGGAAGAGGGAAAGGAAGAAGAAAGGAGAATGAAGAGGGAGGGAGGGAGGGAGGGAGGGAGGAAGGAAGGAAGGAAGGAAGGAAGGAAGGAAGGAGATTATAACGAGGGGGAGGGGGTGTCTCAGGGAAGTCCAGCCTTACCACTTGGCTAACACAGGTGCCCCTGACACAAGTGATATTGGGATGGCCACGCCCACCCCGGCCCTCCAAGATCAAACACAATCTTGATGTGGCCCTCAATGAAATTGAGTTTGACACCCTGTTCTAGACCCTGCCAGCCAAAACTCCTTGGCCGACAGGGTCCCCAGCATGTTCCTTCTGTTAGATGAGGCCAATCCCATTCGGGCAAGATGGTTCTTCAGATAATCAGCTCCCATGCCATCCCTTTCCTTTGTGCTGGTCTTCAAAGAGGATGCTATATGTTATATTTGTGCTGATAAATAAATAAAGGGAGGTTCGATTCCCAGCAAGGGTATGGCTAGCTGATGAGAGCTAAATAGCTTGAAATAGATCTATACTAGTCTCCCTTTATTTATTTATCAGCACAAATATAACAAATGTAACAAAAAGGCAACAGTAAAAAATATTGGGTTTCTGTCTGGATGGTCTCTTGTGACGAGCCGAAGGACAGAGAATGGAAGTGTGACCTTCCTCCCATATTTGGGCATACCAGGGGTTGTGACTTTAAAAATATATATATATATATATATATATATATATATATATATATATATATATATATATATATATATATATATATATATATATATCAAGGGTAAGAAATCAGGAACCAGAGTTGTTCAAATAAGTGCAAGTTTTGCCTGTGCCACCTCTAAACAAGAACCTGAATTACTAACGGTTAAGGCTAATTGGCAGTAGATGAGACGCGACGGAATTCAAGAAAGGCTGGATTTAGATCTCTCGTGGGCATGAAGGGACTCCAAACTCATGACGTGCTTGACCCCTCCCTGGGGCTCATGTCGACTGTCCAGTTGGCGAATCCAGAAAACTGAACTCCGGGCACATTAGTTTTACCTAGAGTACAAAACTTCACTGAATTAACCACATTGGCACAGAAGAAGCAAAACCAGCTCTGGGTTTCCCACGCGATAGCAAGCGAAGTTAATTCCCTCTATTACCTACAGGCTTCACAGTGCTTTTCAGCCCTCTCTAAGCAGTTTACAGAGTCAGCATAATGCCCCTAACAATCTGGGTCCTCATTTTACCGACCGCAGAAGGATGGAAGGCTGAGTCGAACTCGAGCCGGTCAGGATCAAACTGCTGGCAGCCGGCAATCAGCAGCATTAGCTGCAGTACCGCATTCTAACCACTGTGTCACTGCGGCTCCTTCCTTAGCCCTGGACTTGCTTAATGGGATGTCTTTCAGGCTTCCTTTGATCCTTTGACAGGGCTGACCTCGGCAATTTGCCAAGGGAAGTTAAGCTACTGTTCCTGAAGCTAAAAGCTAAAAATTCAAATCTTGATTGCAGGGTTTGGTCCCCGGGCCAAGCTGGGATTAGTTCAGCCACCGTATATCTTCACATTCCCTTCCCACGTTCTTTCTTCTGCCATTAATGCAGATTCTTACTCCCTTGCCACCCACCCACCCATGTTACTGCTTTGAAGGCATAAGGATCAAAGGGGTGAGGCTGTTCCTTCACTCCTACCTTTGAATGTATATTCATGGAATATTTATCACGAAGACAAAGTGATGCTTCGTCTTCATCCTAGCAAAATAGCACAGCTCAGGGGTGTCAAACTCGATTTCATTGACGGCTGCATCGAGGTTATTTTTGATCAGGGTGGGCGTGGCCAGGGTGGGCATGGCCAAATCGACATCACTCCAGGGTGGGTTCTGGCCGGCACTACTGTCAGTTCGCTCATGTGCGGGCCACGCACTGCACGCACATACATAATACAATTAAAACTGTTCTGCGCATGTGCAGAACCGAAAAACAAGATGGAGACACCTATGGCGCTGCCCGGAGAGCCGGTTCAGAGGCGTGGCAGGCCTGGGTCAATGCCGGTTCTAGCGACCCAGGCCACCAAATCACTACTGGTTCGGCCAAACCGGTCCGAACCGCTGGAACCCACCACTGTGTCACTCGTGTTAGGGGCGCCTGTGGCAGCCCGAGCACTCTGCCAGCGAAAACGGGCTCCCGAGCTCTGTTTTCAGCTGGAACTGTCTCCTGCAATCCTCTGCCAACGAAAACAGGCTCCCGAGCTCCGTTTTCAGCTGGAACTGTCTCCTGCAATCCTCTGCCAACGAAAACAGGCTCCCGAGCTCCGTTTTCAGCTGCAACAGTCTCCTGCAATCCTCTACCAGCAAAAACGGGCTCCCGAGCTCCGTTTTCAGCTGCAACGGTCTCCTGCAATCCTCTGCCAGCAAAAACGGGCTCCCGAGCTCCGTTTTCAGCTGCAACGGTCTCCTGCAATCCTCTGCCAGCGAAAACAGGCTCCCGAGCTCCGTTTTCAGCTGCAACGGTCTCCTGCAATCCTCTGCCAGCGAAAACGGGCTCCCGAGCTCCGTTTTCAGCTGCAACGGTCTCCTGCAATCCTCTGCCAGCGAAAACGGGCTCCTGAGCTCCATTTTCAGCTACAATGGTCTCCTGAAAATCCACTGCCAACAAAAATGGAGCTCGGGAGGGCCGTGCGCGGCCCTCCCAAGCTCCGTCTTCGCTGGCAGAGGTACCATAGGCCAGTTCTTTACTGTTTCCAGGGTGGCCCTGTGGGCCAGATCGAAGCACCTCAAAGGCCAGATCTGGCCCCTGGGCATTCAGTTTGACACCCTAGCTAATTTAGGACTGCAGTTGAGTCAATGGGGAAGCCAGATTGCTAATTTAACAACTGCAGTGATTTACTGAACGGCTGGGCCAAGAAAGGTTGTAAAACGGGGTCCTTAGCTGTCTTCGCTTAGCAACGAAATATTTGAGCTCAATTGTGGTTGCAAATTGAGGATTATCTGGTCTGTGCTTACATGTCAACCTTTGAAGTGGCGACAACGCTACTTGATTTAGATAAGAGCTGATTTAGATAATGCAATTATACATTATCTGTATATATACTGTATATCCCCCTTGAGCTCTCAAAGAAAAAGTTAAGAAATAAAGAAATATTCCTGGCGTTATTATTTTTCTGTGCCCTTATTTTTTCTATTCCCTTTCTTCCCCGTGTAGATTTCTGATTCCAATTGCCTTTCAGCAGACGAACCGCCCAGTTCCTGTCGTTTATTCCCTCAACACGGAATTTCAGCTCTGCAATAACGAAAAAGTTTTTCTCATGGACCCAACCAAAACGGAGATGCCGATGGCCGAGATGGACTACAAGGGAGCCTTTTCCAAAGGTACGATCTGCGTTTCGAGGTTTGGACGGGGGCATGGCAGCTCTCTGGGGGAATGTCAAGGAAAACAGGCGGGAAGGTAACAGAAATGCTCTACGGGAAAATAGGCCCGGGTTGAATGGCAGAATAAGAGAAACGGCGGCTGATTGGATGGGCATTATGCTCTTCTTCCTGGAATCACTTTCTGAAGGGCTGTGGTGGCGCATTGGTTAGATTGCAGTACTGCAGGCTAATTCTGCCGACTGCCAGCAGTTCGATCCTGACTGGTTCAAGGTTGACTCAGCCTTCCATCCTTCCGAGATGGGTAAAATGAGGTCCCAGATTGTTGGGGGCAAGAGGCTGACTCTGCAAACCGCTTAGAGAGGGCTGGAAAGCATTGTGAAGCGGTATATAAGGTATATAAGTGGTATATAAGTGCCGGCTGTTGGGTGCCTGTAGTTTTGGCAGTTCTAATCTCACCAGGCTCAAGGTTGACTCAGCCTTCCATCCTTCCGAGGTGGGTAAAATGAAGACCCAGATTGTTGGGGGCAATAGGCCGACTCTGTAAACCGCTTAGAGAGGGCTGTAAAGCGGTATATAAGTCTAAGTGCAAGACAGACATTAGGAAGGTGTGGCATTCGGCTGATCCATCCATAATGGAGAAGTCAGCAAGGCTGTTCTCCTTCAGTGGCCTTTGAAAAGCCAATCTGGGCCCAGTTAGTTCACCAAAACATCAAAGGCACACAGGTGGTCCTCGACTTACAACCACAGCCGAGCCCAATATTTCTGTTGCTAAGCAAGACAGTTGATAACGTGAGTTTGGGTCCTTTTGATGACCTTTTTGACCCAGTTGTCGGTGGGCTGTTGTAACTTCAAATGATCACCTAATGAATGGTTGTAAGTCAAGGACTTACCTGTATATAACTAGCAGTCCCCCGGGCTCATATAAAACCGTAACAGAATGCAGATCTTATCTTTTATATAAAGTTGGCATTTTTAGAACCTGGTGTTCTGTTCTTCTTCAAACGCGAGAAGCGGACAAGGAGATTTTAGAAGGACCCTATTTATATGGTATTCATTTTATTAAACTGTAGGTTCTTTTTAATGTTATTAAATTTACATGCCACCCATCTCACTGGCTGGTTCTTACAGTTTCTTGCTTAGCAGTCTGTTTTTCAGGAAGCTGTATAAGTAAACTTCCTGCAATGCAGGATGGTAATGTGTAATATATATCCAATATCGGAATATATGCATTTATGTTTAATATATGTATATATGTTAAGGATATGCATACATATCCCATGAAGCAGGACAGGGTAATCTTTAATGCATGCTTAATATATTAATGTATGCTTAATGCATGTATATATGCACTATAAATCAGGATGGGGTAATATCTAAAATATGTCTGAATTAAACATTGGGGTGTGAATATGCACAGGAATGCTTCAGCTGAGCTTCAACTCTGCCCCTTTTCATTCAATAACCCTTCCTTCAATAACTCACTAAATGTTCAAGAAGTTAAGTTTATATTATCGTAGAAATCCCAGAATTCCAAGCTGTTGCCCATGCCGGTCACCCGAACTGGGGGATTGTTAATACCAGCATAAGGTGAGGGGATCAGCTGGGAAAGTTTGGCATGGCACAGGTTCGAGGCACCTCCTCGTTCTCCAATACCTTCTTACCATAATGCTAAATTTCGAATTCAGATCTCAGTCTCCCGTTGAGCAACGCAGCCGTTTTCTGATTAGGATGCCGTTCTCTGGATATTTGTCCTTTTGGTGCAGGAATTGCACAGTTGCAGGAATTGAGTGTGTCTAGTGCAGCGGTGTCAAACGGGACTTCGTTGAGAGCTGCATCAGAATTGTGTTTGACCTTGGGGGGGGGAGCATGGTCAGGATGGGTGTGGCCAGCTCGATGTCACTTGTGTGGGGATCCCTGTGGCGACCCAAGTGCTTTGCCAGCAAAAATGAGCTCCGTTTCGGCTGCGACGGCATCCTGCAGCCCTCTGCCAGGGAAAAGGGAGCTCGTGAGTGCCAAGCTCTGTTTTTATTGGCTAAAGCACCCCGGGGTCGTTTCTTCTCTGTTTCCAAGGCAGTCTTGTAGGCCAGATCTAAGCACCCCGTGGGCCAGATCCGGCCCCCCAGGCCTTGAGTTTGATACCCCTGGTCTAGTGTAATGAAAAGAAGGACTAGAGATGACATGATAGCAGTCTTCGAATATTTGAGGGGCTGCCAGAAAAGAAGAGAGGAAGTCACCCTATTCTCCAAAGCACCTGAAGACAGAACTAAGAAGCCATGGGTGGAAATTAATCAAGGAGAGGAGCAACCTAGAAATAAGGAGGGATTTCCTGACAGTGAATGTGTGGAACAATTTGCTTCTAGAAATTGTGCTCCAAGACTAGAGGTTTTTAAGAAGAGATTGGACAACTATTTGTCTGAAATGGTTGAGGTTGAGCGGGAGGTTGGACTAGAAGACCTCCAAGGTCCCTTCCAACTCTTTTTTTTAAATAAGTATTTTATTTTATTTTTTACAAACATATCAATGGGTGAACAATGCGGCACCTGGGTATCATACATTCTAATACAAATAAAACTATTAGTCAAAGTTATTACTTTCAACCCACATATATTTCTAATAGTAATACATATTTATATAAAGTTGCAATCTGTCATTATTCAATTAGTCCAGGTTTTCTCTTATTATTGCTCTTATTTTATTATATAAACGTGTATATACACTAATATTCCCCTTTTCTCTTATTTCTGTTTCTTATTCTAACTTTTATTCATGTCATCCTTTGTTAGAAAGCATTTTCTTTCTATCCTACCTAACTTCTAATCATGTCACCTACCTACAAAAAAGAAAGAAGAGAGAGAGAAGAAACGAAAAGAAAAGCAAGACAGCACCAAAAACGTAAAATCATCTATCCATCATCTCTTGCCTGCTTCAATACTTTACTTACTCTGCTTTCCCCCCCCTTTTTGATTTGTCTCCCATATTTCTCTCTAAGATCTTTGTCTCTTTCTACATTTGCTCCTTGGCTGTTCAATCTGAGTACTCTTGTTATTCTGGTGGACGTTTATTGCATCTGCCTGATCTCAAATGTATATATATATTTTAAAAAACTCAGGTCAAATCCTGTACGGCCGAGTGATGTGGAACCCGGAGCAAAACCTCAATTCCGCCTACAAGTTGCAGCTGGAAAAAGTCTACCTCTGCACAGGGAAGGATGGCTACGTCCCGTTCTTCGACCCAACGGGCACCATATATAACGAAGGACCCCAGTACGGCTGCATCCAACCCAGCAAACACCTGAAGCACAGATTCCTGCTGCTGGTACCTAGCACAAGATAAAACTTTGACTGGGGGGATTTCAACTTACAGCCAATTCATTTTAGGGACCGTTCAGAAAACACTGAAAAAAAACCACATGATCGATATTCAGGGGTTTGAGATGTGGCATGTGTTTACGATGAATTCAGCATCCTGGTTTTGCCATTTGAGACTTTCCCAGCTAGCTCCCAACGAGCAAAGTCCAGGGGGAAACAACTGTGGCCACGAAAGGTTTTAAAATTAGGTGTGACTCACTTAGCAACCTGTTCTGACCCCCCTCCGTACGGTGAGTCACGCCGACACAAGATTACTGCTAGACAATTTATTCACAGTAAATTAACACACCGACAAGACTTTGGCAGCAACCCAGACTCCCACAGTTAAGAAATACACACAAGAGCTTCTCCAGCTTTAGTATAATGGTTGAGTCCTGCAAACAGTCTCCTCTCAAAGTCTCTTCTTATATACTCTCTTGGGAGGAGCTTAATCACAACCACCTGGCCCCGATTATCTTCTATATCTCCGTAGTTGCTGTCGGCGCTTATCTGCCCGTCTTTGCCTGGCGTCCGGGACCAACTCCCTTAGCTCCTCCCCACTGCTCCAGGGCCTGACGTCAGGGACCAACTCCCTTTGGCTTTCACCAGCATGGGTTCTGCGAAGGCCACTTTTCATGTCCAGTTTTCTCTAGGCTTCAAATGTCTGTGGAGATTAATGTAGGGTCTTTGGTGATCTCTGAGCCTGGCTGTCTCCTTGCGGGCGTTTCATAACCTAACCAGGTAACGTCATTTGTTTACTCACTCCCTTCTAACAAGGATAATGTTACCAAGTAGGGATAGAGCCGAGGTGGCGCAGTGGTTAAATGCAGCACTGCAGGCTACTTCAGCTGACTGCAGTTCTGCAGTTCGGCTGTTCAAATCTCACCGGCTCAGGGTTGACTCAGCCTTCCATCCTTCCGAGGTGGGTAAAATGAGGATCCGGATTGTTGTTGGGGACAATATGCTGACTCTGTAAACCGCTTAGAGAGGGCTGAAAGCCCTATGAAGCGGTATATAAGTCTAACTGCTATTGCTATTGCTATTATGAAACATCTGCAAGAAAACAGCCAGGCTCGGAGAGCACCAAGAACCCTATAGTATATCCAGTGGTGGGTTGCTCACCGGTTTATTACTGGTTCACCGGCTCTTGCGGGCGCAATATTTATGTGCAGAAGCATCCGGGTGGGTGGGCGGAGCCTTCCACCGCCGCCACTAGCAGTTTGGCTGAACGGGGCCGAACCGGGAGCAACCCACCTCTGATTATATCCCTGAGCCACAAATATTTTCTTCCAAATAGAGATGTTTGCCATTGTCCAGGGGTTTACAACATTGTCCAAGGGTTTACAATATTTACAACAGCGGGCGGGGGGGGGGGGGGACGGGTAGAAATGAATGTACCACTTTTCTCCTCTTTTAACAAGAGAAGGAAAAAAAGAGTCCCATTTGTTTCTCCATCCCAACTACCAACTTACCGTGTCCCCCGACTGGGATGGACACAGGAAGGAAACGAGCAAACAACTTCTTTCTGTAGCTAACGGCCTTGAAATGTTTCTCAGGATTTCTCCATGTAAAAAAAAACAGTGTTTGCTTAGCTTCTGAATAGTTGATTAAGTGTCAGTTCAGGTCTAGGGCAGAGAATACTCTAAAAAAAATAATGTTCACGTGATTTCCTATGATTTTTTAATGGGTAGGTATGAATTATGAACAACTTACTCCCTACGTGTTTGTGATGTTTTTTTTCTTCTGTTGGATTAAAAATTAAAATTTACCAGAATATTTCAGAAAGCTATAGTAGTTTACTCTAATGCTGTGATGGTGAAGCTATGGGGCGCATGCTTCTTTGGGCACGGGCACCCTTGCTTGTTTCAACCCATTGTGACCCCATGGACAATGTTCCTCCAGGCCTTCCTGTCCTCTACCATCCTCTGGAGTCCATTGAAGCTCACGCCGACTGCTTCAGTGACTCCATCCAGCCACCTCATTCTCTGTCATCCCCTTCTTCTTTTGCCCTCAATCCTTCCCAGCATGAGGCTCTTCTCCAGGGAGTCCTTCCTTCTCATTAGGTGGCCAAAGGATTTGAGTTTCCTCTTCAGGATCTGGCCTTCTAAAGAGCAGTCAGGGTTGATCTCCTCTAGGACTGACCGGTTGGATGGCCTTGCAGTCCAAGGGACTCAATGCAGGAGTCTTCTCCAGCACCAGAGTTCAAAGGCCTCAATTCTTTAGCGCTCAGCCTTTCTTATGGTCCAACCTTCACAGCCATCCGTTGCAACTGGGAAGACCATAGCCTTGACTGTACACACTTTTGTTGTCAGGGTGGTGTCTCTGCTTTTTAATATGCTGTCTAGATTTGCCATAGCTTTCCTCCTCAAGAGGAAGCATCTTTTGATTTCTTGGCTGTAGTCCCCATCTGCAGTGATCTTGGAGCCCAGGCAAATAAAATATGTCACTACCTCCCTTTCTTCCCCATCCCCGCCAGGAATTGAGAGAGCCGGATGCCACAATCTTAGTTTTCTTAATGTTGAGTTTCAAGCCAATTTTTGCACTCTCTTCCTTCCCCCGCATCAAGGGGCTCTGTAGTTCCTCTTCACTTTCTACCATTGGAGTGGTATCATCTGCATTTCTGTGGATTGCAAATCTCAGAATTCCTGGCTAAAGGGAATTCTGCACGTTCCAGATCTTACATCTCTCTCTCTTTGGACATTATTGGTTTGAAAGCATCGGTCGAGCGCATCAGAATCCTGATAGCTTTGTCATCGTCCTCACCTTGTTCTCCATTCTTTTAATCCGCAGGACCGCAGTCAACCGGAAGTGACTGACAAATACTTTCACGACGTCCCTTTCGATGCCTATTTCGCATCCGAGTTGCCCGATTTCCACCAGGTCAGCAGCATACCTGGCGTGGATGGTTTTACCATGAAGGTGGACGCCCTATATAAGGTACGTGGCCTACAAGTTAATTCATGCGTTACAAAGACTGATTTGAAAACTCTCGGGGCTGTTGACGCAGGAGAACTGTGGAATGCTGTCTCCTTCATCGCTGACCTAAGGGGGAAGGAGAAATATTTGGGGTGTTGCCTTGGGCTCTCATCTTTTATTGAACGAGACAGGCTGATGAGGTGGTTTCTCAACTGAGTGAGCATGGTCTTCCTCTTATCTCGGAGGAAGATGTTGATGTCCTTCTGGATAAGTTCACAGTTGGATGTCAGTGGAGATTCTCAGCCATCCAAGTAATGGTTTGTGTTCTGACCGAGGCTTCCCAAGAGCATGAAGCCAACTCCTGGTCCCGACAAAAACTCCTTTTGTTAATTGACTGTGAATTCTGCTCATTCCCATCCAGCAAAGTCTTTCGAGGGAGGATTTACAGTCACAGACCTTATCTGGCTTGGAGAGCTGCCAGGCTGACATCTGCAGAACTTGGCAAGGAGTCTCGGAGAGTCAGGAACCAACGAAGCGAACTAATTGTCTCCTGCAAACTCCCCTTTTACTCCTCTTATTTCCTCTGGGAGGGGCCATTCACCGTCCACCTGTGGCTTTACTCCCAAGTCGACCTCTGTTCTTTAGCTGTTCCCTTCATCTGGCAGCTCTGTGCATGCGCACACTGGGAACAGGCTCCAGTTGTTCTTCTGCCTCACTGATGTCTGACTCCGAAGGCAGCTGATAACTGGCATACGGCCCTGGCCCCCTCTCTGCCTCCAACACAGAGCCCTCACCTGAGCCTTCCCCAAACTCCAGGACTGGCCCATCTTCCTCCCCAACCTCCTCACTCTCCGACTCTGCTGCCAGATCCGCTGGTGGGCCACAAAGATGGTTTTTTAAGAGGTAACTGGGCTTTTTGGTTTTTTTCTTCGAAGACGTTTTTCTTCTCATCCAAGAAGCTTCTTCAGCTCTAATTGAATCCTTCCCCACCATCCAGTCAGAGTTGAAGAAGCTTCTTGGATGAGAAGCAAAATGTCTTCAAAGAAAAACCAGAAAGTCCAGTTGCCTCTTGAAAAAAAAGGATTTTTTTGGGATTCACAGTTTATTTATTTTAGAAAAAGTGTGTTGCCACCTAATCGCACATGGCGACTCAAGGCAGCTTAGGCGGACAATTGGATGTGTTAATCTCCTTAGTAATTTTATTTGGGAGCACATAGTGGTTCCCCCCCCCCCCAGCATGGACTCACTGGCATGCCAGCTATAGACATGCTTTATTTATCAATGAACCTCTGGCTTCAGCACTAATTTGTGGGCCTGTCTGGAAGAGGGGAAACTGCAAGTAATTCAAAATTAACTGGAAGTGGCCATTACAATGGTAATGCCACTTTGTTGGGTCAGTTGTTCCAGCTGTCCTAGAAGATGAAGTAGTTGTTGTTAGTTGTGAAGTTATGTCCAACCCATCGTGACTCCATGGACAATGTTCCTCCAGGCCTTCCTGTCCTCTACCATCCTCTGGAGTCCATTGAAGCTCACGCCGACTGCTTCAGTGACTCCATCCAGCCACCTCCTTCTCTGTCATCCCCTTCTTCTTCTTTTGCCCTCAATCCTTCCCAGCATGAGGCTCTTCTCCAGTGAGTCCTTCCTTCTCATTAGGTGGCCAAATAATTTGAGTTTCCTCTTCAGGATCTGGCCTTCTAAAGAGCAGTCAGGGTTGATCTCCTCTAGGACTGACCAGTTGGATGGCCTTGCAGTCCAAGGGACTCGCAGGAGTCTTCTCTTCTCCAGCACCGGAGTTCAAAGGCCTCCATTCTTTAGTGCTCAGCCTTCCTTACGGTCCAACCTTCACAGCCCTCCATTGCAACTAGGAAAACCATAACCTTAACTATACACACTTTTATTGGCAGGGTGATGTCTCCGCTCTTTAGTCTGCTGTCTAGATTTGCCATAGCTTTCCTCCCCAGGAGCAAACATCTTTTAATTTCTTGGCTGCAGTCCCCATCTGCGGTGATCTTGGAGCCCAGGAAAATAAAATCTGTCACTACCTCCCTTTCTCCCCAACTATTTGCCAGGAATTGAGAGGGCCGGATGCTACGATCTTAGTTTTCTTAATGTTGAGCTTCAAGCCAATGTTTGGACTCTCCTTCTTCACCCGTATCAAGAGGCTCCTTAGTTCCTCTTCCCTTTCTGCCATTAGAGTGGTATCATCTGCATATCTGAGGTTGTTGATATTTCTCCCGATGAAGTAGTATTATTCTTTAAAAATAAAGAATATTTAAAGATTTGAGTGGCTGACAGGATATTTCAGGGTACATATCCATGTATAACTCCCTAGATCTTAAAATCTCTCATGTGAGGCTTCCTTGTTAGCATTTCATCAAAAGCTTCCTTTTCCCAAAGCTTTAGGAATGTGTTCTCATATAAAGCTGTGGTCTTTTTGAGCTTCTGATTCCTTGTTTCTGCGTTTAATCATTCTGTTGTGTTTTTTTTGGTAAACTCCCTTGGAAATACGGATTGGAGGATGATGCCCACAGTATCTATAATAAATATTAATCATTTATCCAGTTCAGGAGTGAGAATCATAACTGTGAAATTAGATTTGCGCAGTAACAAAGAGAGTTTTAATTGAAATACTTGGCTTAGTTCCAACTCCTAAAGCTGGAAAGCTCTCAAAATATGGCCGCCTCAATACCATCTGGCACTAAATGAATGTTGAATGTTGATTTTATTTATATGCCGCCCTTTCCCCCCGAAGGGGACTCAGGGCGGCTCACAACTCAACCAGGGAAGGGGGATACAAGCAAGAATTTAAAACGACATAAAAAACAATACATGATTAAAACACAACAGTCATACCAATTCGAGACGGGGGCAACGGTTCTTTAGCCCCAGGCCTGTCGGAACAGCCAGGTTTTAAGGGCTTTTCGGAAGGCCTGGAGGGTGGTGAGGGTTCGAATCTCCACGGGGAGCTCGTTCCAGAGGGTCGGAGCAGCCACAGAGAAGGCTCTCCTCTGAGTAGTCGCCAGTCGACACTGGCCGGCGGATGGAATTCGGAGGAGGCCTAATCTGTGGGATCTAATCGGTCTAGTGGAGGTGATTGGCAGCAGGCGGTCTCTCAAGTACCCAGGTCCAATACCATGAAGGGCTGGAGATGCCACAGATTTGTGGTCTTCACTGTGGCAGCATATAGAGTGGAGGCCAGAAACAAGGGTCTCAAAGGTGCTTTTCCGAAAGGCAGCTGGACTTTTGTTTTCTCCCTTGAGGAAGACGTTTCGCTTCTCATCCAAGAAGCTTCCTCAGTTCTTCTGAGTGATTGGTTTCATTCTGTTGTGGCCCGCCAGCGGCCAGTGAAGCCGGCAGCAGATTCGGATAGTGAGGAAGTTGGGGAAGAACCTGGGCCAGTCCTGGAGTCTGGGGAAGGCTCTGTGTTAGAGGCAGAGAGGGGGACAGAGCCGCATGCCAGTTATCAGCTGCCTTCAGAGTCAGACATCAGTGAGGCAGAAGAACAGCTGGAGCCTGTTCCCAGTATGCGCATGCACAGAGCTGCCAGACAAAGGGAACAACTAAGGAACATGGATCGACTTGGGAGTAAGACCACAAACTTGGCAAGGAATCTCAAGGGACACAAACCAATGAAGGGAACTAATTGTCTCCTGCAAACTCCACTCCCCTTTCGTTCCTCTTTTATTTCCTCTGGGAAGGGACGTTCATCGTCCACCTGTGGCCTTACTCCCAAGTCAACCCCTGTTCTTTAGCTATTCCCTTCGTCTGGCAGCTCTGCGCATACACACACTGGGAACAGGCTCCAGCTGTTCATCTGCCTCACTGATGTCTGACTCCGAAGGCAGCTGAGAACTGTCGGATGGACCTGGCTCCCTCTCTGCCTCCGACACAGAGCCCTCATCAGAGCCTTCCCCAGACTCCAGGACTGGCCCAGGTTCCTCCCCAACATCCTCATTGTCCGAATCTGCTGCCAGCTCTGCTGGCCCCTGGTGGGGCCACAACAATATGACCAAGGAGATGTTGCAAAGGTCATAAGTGTGAAAAATAGTCCTGTCACTTTTTTTTCAATACCCGCTGTAACTTTGGTCACTAAATGAACTGTTGTAAGCCAACTGTTGTACATCTTGAGATCTCATCTTCTGCATATGGCGCTTGTTTGTCTTTTTGGCCAGGTGGAAGCCGGGCACCAGTGGTACCTCCAAGTGATTTACGTCATCGGTCCTGAGGTGATTGGAGGGTCCCGCATGCCGCGTTCCGTGGTCCATCACCTGAAGCGCGGCCGCCGAGATCTCGTGGACCACAAGGGAGCCCCTGTTGTGGACGACTCCTTGATCTACGACAACGAGGGGGATCAAATGAAGAACGGCACAAACATGAAGTCTCTCAGCCTCGAGCAACAGGAAGCCATCACCGTGGCCTCTCTTTCCCAGACCGGAGCCTCCATCGGCAGCGGCTTTGCGGCCGTCCTGCTCCTCGTCCTCGTCCTCTTGTCCATCTGCTTCGTCACCAGGAAGTGTCGGAAACACCGGAAGAAGAAGAAGAAGAAGAAAGCTGCCCAGGAGGTGGCGGAGCAGTACCCTCTCAACACGAAGGTCGAGGCAGCCAAGCGGTACGCCGAGGGCCTGGAGAAAAACGTCAGCGGACATTACTGTACGGTGAAGAACCTCAACCTTCTCTGTGAAAACGAAGGCGCCTACAAGGTCCGCGGAGCGAAGGTCAAGCCGATGAACTTGGAAGTGAAAGTTCATAACAATTTACACGACGGGACCGAAGTTTAATGGCCTGCGCCTTAGGGGAAGGGGGAAGAAATGTCTTTATATAGATAGATAGATAGATATAAATTGTAAAAAAAAAAAAAATGAGGGGAAGAGGAGAAACCTCCTACAATTTTTTTTTTCTAAAATATTTCCCGCCATTTCTGGTATTTTTATAGTTGTGAGGAAAAAAGGGAAGAACAAAAACTTTGCGTTTTGTTTGCTTAAGCCCGAGGTCTCCCCCTCTGCAGCAGCTTTAAAATTTGTGGACTTCAACTCCCAGAATTCCTCAGCCAGCCCTGGGAATTCTGGGAATCGAAGTCCACCAAGTTGCCAAGGTTGGAGAAGCCCCACCCTCTGGCTTAAGCAATGCTCAAGGAAGGTACCTTTGCACGCTTCCACTCTACCAAGGAGCTACCTCAATGAAAGCCAAACCCATCCGAGAAGAGGAAGGACCGAAACTCATCTCGTAAAAAAAGCCACCTCAGAGGGGGCCACGCCACGCCCTCTCCAATCTCGCTACGGTTCCCAGACCTCTTCCCTTGTTTTGGCCTGTTGAATTCTCTTTGCAAGAACTGGTGGAATTAAAACACAAACACACACACACACACAAAAAAAACAAAGATGCCTTGCCCCATGTCTACTTTGGAGGTAGAAGAAGAAGCACAATATGGAAATGTATGTATGGGACAGCGAGATGCCCCTGGATTTCCCCCCCAGTTCAGTTGACGGATGAAGGATTGGCCGTTCCGATGATGCCTTGGTCGCACCGTTCGTATGAACTTAACTTCCGCGGGAACTCTTTTTCCACACCAGTTCCTCCAGATGGAAGGATGAAGTAATGGCTTCCCTTTGAAACCCAGAGGCCTTGAGGACAACAAGGGTCTCTATAAGACTCGTGTCGTTTTGGTGGACCAACAGATCCATAGAAGCAGTTGCAGAGATCTTACCAATAGGGGTTTCTTGATGTTCTCCAAGCTTGGTTGGATTCCTTCAGGTGTGTCACTACCATCCCTTCCAGGAAATGTCATTAGTGCAGCTGTGATACGTACTACTTATTGGCTACTATCTTGGTTTACTACTGGATAGTAGCAATGGCAGCTCAGAAAAGCGTGAGGGTTATCCCTGAATGTTGAGCGATGCTTATGTGTCACTTGTCACAGACTATTCTGGTTCTTATAAAGTCATCATTGCGTGGACAGCAAATTGGCCGTAGAGCAGCTGGGGTGCCCCAAACTTTTTCCAAGTAGATCCGTTGAGATCTCTTAAGTCACCCTAAAGCAGCGGTTCCCAACCTCTCTAGCTTGGCAGACTGGCGCAGTGGGTGTGTGTGAGTGGCAGAGGCACACACTTGAGTGAGCAAATGGAGCTTCGCATGTGAGCGCAATCGCCTTCCATTCACGCATGTGGAGCTTCATCAGAGGTGGTATTCAACCGGTTTGGACCGCTTCACCCAAACCAGTAGTGGAAATCGTGCCCGCCTGGCCACCCGCCCCAGCTCTATGGCACGTTGTCAAGCCAAAGCACATGTGTGGGCACTCACATTTGCGAACCGGTAGGGTAGGTAGGGAAAGTAAGTGAATGCCACCCTCGACTTTCATGCAAACACTTGCCCATTTCTCACATGGCCTGGTGTCGAACCAGTTGTGGCCCGGTTGCGGCACGGTTTCAAACCAGTTGTGGCACGGTAGTGGGACACGGCCCAGGGAATGGGGACTCCTGCCCTAAAGCTTAGGAAGTTCTGATATAGGGTCATAATGCAAAGGAGCAGAGCACTGGTGTTCTTGGATATTTCTTACCAATTGGACAAAGAGTTAATTTGAAGTTCCGTATTTTTCAGAGTATAAGACCCACCGGAGTATAAGATGCACCAAGGTTTTGAAGAGGCAAAAAGATTTTTGCACTCTGCAGACCTCCCAAAAATGGCCTGTTTTTCGTGAAAATGGGCCCGTTTTTTTAAAAAGGCATGAATAAGCTTTAGGAGGCTTGTAGAGTGCTCCTGGGGAGGTGGCCCCCCCAAAAAACTAGCAAAAAAAGGCCCGTTTTTCGCATAAATGGGCCCGTTATTTGTCAAAAAAATTGCATGCATAGCCTGTAGGAGGCTTATAGAATGCTCCTGGGGGCGGGGAGGGGGCAAAATTGAGCAAAGATTGGCCCATTGTTTGCTCATTTCTGCCCTCCCCAGCCCCCAGGAGCACTCTGAAAGCCCCCTACAGGTTATGCACGGCCATTTTGGTGAGGGGGGGGGGTGGAAGGCAAAAAATACTGTATTCAGTGTATCAGACGCACCCAGATTTTCAGCCCCTTTTCTGAGGGAAAAAGGTACGTCTTATACTCCGGAAAATACGGTAATTTGGCAAACTAAAAAGCTGATCATGACTCTCTATCCTGGCACTTCTTCAGCAAGAAATCTTGAAGAAGTTTTTTTATAATGTTCTTATCTCCATGTGACAAACTGCCAGCTCATTCTGCAGAGCAGGAATAATTGATGATGGGGAATTTTTTTTGGGGGGGGGGGTGTTGTAAGAAACTTTTTGTAGATCAGTTTTCAAGCACACACCTTAAATCTCTATAAAGAGGCAACCTCCTAACTTAACGATGAAAGGGATGAATTGCGTGAACTGGCTGGAAGAAATAAGAGAGCCATTATTTTTCCCACATCGTCCATTGTTGTTCCATCTTATTTTGAAATATCTGCTATAGGGATCCTTTTTTTTTGTCCTAAATGCAGATTTTTTAAAAAAAATAATAATATTCTTTTAGAAAACAGGCAGTACTTTGGAACTGAAAATCACCTGTGCCAAAATTGTTGCTAAACTTAGTTTATAAGACTATCTAGGACTCTTTCTGTGTGTTAGCATAATTTAAGCTAGAAACCTAGTGTGTTGTAAAGCAGCAAGTCACTCATGTTCTGTGTGGAAATCTAGGAGACTTCGTAGACCAGAAGTGTCCAACTTTGGCAACTTTTAAAGACCTGTGGACTTCAATGACCAGAATTCCTCAGCCAGCATGGGGAATTCGCTAGGGAATTCTGGGAGTTGAAGTAAAAGTTGCAAAGTTCCCTAGCATAAACCTTTGATTTAAGCCAGTGGGTCCAATCATTTTAACACATTGTATGCTCTCCTGGATTTTGGCACATCATCATCATCACGTTGATTGTGCAAATGTCTGAATAATTCACAAGCTCCTAACTCCCAAAAGACACATTATCCAAATTACTTACCAAAGCTCTGTTCAGGCTAAAATTAATCTTCATTTTGAAGGCATGTGGAGATACTTGCAGACCTGGTTCCGCGTGCTACAAGCAACCTGATTGCATGCGATAAACTGGTTTCCCCCATAATTTAATGCCTTCTCAGAGTGCTAAGGTTTTACCTCGCATTCTGTTTACCAGCGGATTTGAATTTATTAGGTACTGAATTGGAGAAGGCAGCAGGAAGTTTGCAATAACCTGATGGAAAACCACCAACTCACCATGTGCATCAAAACAGGATTAAGCTTCATTTGACTTGCTTTCTCATAACACTAGTGGTGTCTCATGCGCCTTGCATACATGTTTATTAATGCAGGACACCAAGTGGGAGAGAACCATGTTAATTTTATTCCTGGTCAGACAAGCCACTGTGTCATAAGACGAAAACATCCTAAAGGGACAGAAACCGAGTTGATAATTATCTGCTTCCTCATTTCATTTGATCTGCTGTCGTGAAGAGTCTCTCCTTCCTGTGGATCTTACTACAGGTCGTCCTCAACTTAACGATCACAATCGAGCCCAACATTTCTGCTGCTAAGCGAGACATTCATTAGGCGAATCGTGCCCCGTTTTGCCAGCGTCCTCCCCACGGTCGTTAAGCGAATCACTCCAAGCTGTCAAGTTAGCGACACCGTGGGTGGGTGGGGGTGGGGGTTATGCCAATCCAGCTTCCCCATTGACTTGGCTTGATCAGAAGGTCGCGAAAGGGGATCGTGCGTTCCCAGGACACGGCCGCTGTCATAAATATGAGCCAATGGCCAAGCTGTCATAAATATGAGTTAGAGGCCAAGCGCCTGAATTTTGATCGCACGACCATGGGGAAGCTGCAACGGTCGTTAAGTGTGGGGGGAAAAACGGTGCTAAGTCGCTTTTTTCAGTAGCGGTGTAACTTTGAAACAAACGGTTGTAACTCGAGAACTATCTGTAGGGTCACAAGAAGTGGGCGCTGATAATGGAATAGAAGCAGGAGTTTCTTCCCTACAGTCACTGAGTATTAAATCGGACAACTGGAATTTCTTAGTAGTATTTTATGGCTCCCAGGGGCAGATCCAGATCTGCGGCTATTCCTGTCTTTCTAAATAAAAGCGGATGGCTTTTATTTTGAAGGAAACTGCTTTTTCCTTTTTCCCCCCAATCTACATATATGAATGCAAGCCCATGCACCTTCCCAGCCCCATTGGTTCAATCCTTCACAACAGTTCCAGTTTCTCACGTGGGCCTCTTGGGAAAATTAATTCTCCCCCCCCCCCCCCTGTTTATTTAGAACTAGCTGATAACCCGCCGTTCCCTGGGTATTTATTTATAAGGGAGGGAAATGTCTGGACCAAACTTCATTTCTAATGTTGGATTTTCCCCCTTACCAGAGGGAGCCCTCCTTGTGGAGTACTGTGAAGCCGTTACCATGGCAACTCCACTGCGCTGTACAGTAGAAGCCATTTTACAGCAGTACGGTAGAAGCCATTTTAAAGCACAACAGGCTGTATCTTAACAGAACACACACACACAGACCTCTGAGGGGTGTTAGGAGTGTCTTACCCTCACAATATTTGTTTCCAGAGAGTAAGTTATCTGTGTACCAAGTTTGGTTGAAAGGCGTTCTAGAGTTATGCTGGAACACACACACACACAAACACAGAGCCAGATAGAGAGAGAGAGAGAGAGAGATAGAGAGAGAGAGAGAGAGAGAGAGAGATTCCTCTACTTCAGACATTTTTGTTGGTCTAGGCCCAGCTGAAATTGAATAAGCCTCCTTCATTTTCAAAGACGTTTTCGTAAGATAGCACACACAGAGGAATGTAAGTGTGGAGTGATGTAGATGGGAACTTAGCTGCGGTGTGGCCTCCACGGAAATGAATGGAAAACAATTTGACCTTGTGTGAATCTCACAGACCCCCCCTCTCCCCGCACAAGTTTTCTGTGGCAGGAAGGAAAAATCCAAGATAATAAATCACAAGCCAGAATTTCCTACGGAATATGAATATTTACACTGCTTTCCGTTCCTAGAGTGCTGTGTTGTTCAGCTCAGGGAATCCAGCCGCCTTTGAGATGTACGAGAATATCCCTTTTGGATGGCAAAGCTCGGCGGGTATCAAACGTCCCCACATTGAATGCCTCGATTTCGCTCTGGGAAAATCCAGAAGCCGATGGGATTAGCTTTGGAGACCTCGCTTCTCCACAAGCTCATGGATGATCTTGAACAAATCCCATTCCCCACCGCAGGAGTTTCCTAAGGTTTAGAAGACGCCGCTGCGGTCTCTGCGGTAAAATTGGCAGGATGAAAATACAATGCACCCGGGCATTGTTTGTCGTTCTGGACAATTCTTTGTGCCAAAATATTATGCCAAGCGGCCAAGGTGCTCCATGAATTGAGGTTGGCCTGGCCACTGGCCTACCTAAAGGTACGACGTTAGCGTCACATAGGTTGGTATTTGTAAAATAAATAAATAAATATGACGGTGTTTGTAGCAGCAAGACACGGGAGCACCTCTGCTCTCTCCTTTGCTTCCTGAAGGCGCCTATTATAAATGTTAACTGCTGACATCTGCCTTCTCTGGATCGACTTTAATTGTCCTCTTGTTTTTTGTGGCACACTGTCCTTACGGAAGGCTCTTCTGGTGCCCCAAGTGACTCGTCTGGTGCTGTCCGCCGTGTTTCCTCAAACCTCAATAATGTTCTGTATTTCAGAGCAACCAATCTACTTGTTATTCCCATGATGCCTTTCTGTTGTCTTTGCTAATAAACCAACTTTGGTTACTTTTTTAATAAAAGCTGCCTTCAGCCTGAGGCATTTCTTTCTTTCTCCTCTTTTTTTCTTTTCAAAAGCAGTTCAAAGGTTGAACCCTGGTAGCAGAGGGTGGCATTCAGCAGGTTCGACAGGTTCTGGGGAACCGGTAGCGGAAATTTTGAGTAGTTCGGAGAAGCGGTAAATACCACCTCTGACAGGCCCTGCTCCCATCTATTCACAGCCTCCCGAGTCCCAGCTGATAGGGAGAGAATGGAGATTTTACAGTATCCTTCCCCTGGAGTGGGGAGGGAATGGGAATTTTACAGTATCCTTTCCCTGGAGTGGGAGGGAATGGGGATTTCTCCTGGAGTGGGGAGGGAATGGGGATTTTACGGTATCCTTCCCCTGGAGTGGGGGAGGGAATGGGGATTTTACAGTACCCTTCCCCTGGAGAGGGGAGGGAATGGGGATTTTGCAGTATCCTTCCCCTGGAGAGGGGAGGGAATGGGGATTTTACAGTATCCTTTCCCTGGAGAGGGAGGGATATGGGGTTTTACAGTACCCTTCCCCCTGGAGAGGGGAGGGAATGGGGATTTTGCAGTATCCTTCCCCTGGATGTGGGGAGGGACTGGGGATTTTACAGTATCCTTCCCCTGGAGTGGGGAGGGAATGGGGATTTTCTCTGGAGGGGGGAGGGAATGGGGATTTTACGGTATCCTTCCCCTGGAGTGGGGAGGGAATGGGGATTTTACAGTACCCTTCCCCTGGAGAGGGGAGGGAATGGGGATTTTGCAGTATCCTTCCCCTGGAGTGGGGAGGGAATGGGGATTTTGCGTATCCTTCCCCTGGAGAGGGAGGGAATGGGGATTTTACAGTACCCTTCCCCTGGAGTGGGGAGGGAATGGGGATTTACGGTATCCTTCCCCTGGAGTGGGGAGGGAATGGGGATTTTACAGTACCCTTCCCCGGAGAGGGGAGGGAATGGGGATTTGCAGTATCCTTCCCCTGGAGTGGGGACGGGAATGGGGATTTTACGGTATCCTCCCTGGAGTGGGGAGGGAATGGGATTTTACAGTACCCTTCCCCTGGAGAGGGGAGGGAATGGGGATTTTGCAGTATCCTTCCCCTGGAGTGGGGAGGGAATGGGGATTTTACGGTATCCTTCCCCTGGAGTGGGGAGGGAATGGGGATTTTACAGTACCCTTCCCCTGGAGAGGGGAGGGAATGG
The DNA here is from genome assembly GCF_009769535.1 of Thamnophis elegans. NCBI lineage: Eukaryota > Metazoa > Chordata > Lepidosauria > Squamata > Natricidae > Thamnophis > Thamnophis elegans. Next base: position 8,798,184 of record NC_045549.1, read on the forward strand.
GGATTTTGCAGTATCCTTCCCCTGGAGAGGTGAGGGAATGGGGATTTTACAGTACCCTTCCCCTGGAGAGGGGAGGGAATGGGGATTTTGCAGTATCCTTCCCCTGGGGAGGGAGGGAATGGGGATTTACAGTATCCTTCCCCTGGAGAGGGGAGGGAATGGGGATTTTGCAGTATCCTTCCCCTGGAGTGGGGAGGGAATGGGGATTTTACAGTACCCTTTCCCTGGAGAGGGGAGGGAATGGGGATTTTGCATTATGCTTCCCCTGTAGTGGGGAGGGAATGGGGATTTTACAGTATCCTTCCCCTGGAGTGGGGGAGGGAATGGGGCTTTTGCAGTATCCTTCCCCTAGAGTGGGGAGGGAATGGGGATTTTGCAGTACCCTTCCCCTGGAGAGGGAGGGAATGGGGATTTGCAGTATCCTTTCTCTCGAGTGGTGAGGGAATGGGGATTTTACAGTATCCTTCCCTGGAGAGGGGAGGGAATGGGGATTTTGCAGTATCCTTCCCCTGGAGTGGGGAGGGAATGGAGATTTTACAGTATCCTTCCCCCTGGAGTGGGGAGGAATGGGGATTTTACAGTATCCTTCCCCTGGAGTGGGGAGGGAATGGGGATTTACAGTATCCTTCCCCTGGAGAGGGGAGGGAATGGGGATTAGCAGTATCCTTCCCCTGGAGGAGGGGAGGGAATGGGGATTATACAGTACCCTTCCCCTGAGTGGGGAGGGAATGGGGATTTTACAGTATCCTTCCCCTGGAGTGGGGAGGGAATGGGATTTACAGTATCCTCCCCTGGAGTGGGGAGGGAGAATGGGATTTTCTCCTGGAGTGGGGAGGGAATGGGGATTTTACGGTATCCTTCCCCTGGAGTGGGGAGGGAATGGGGATTTTACGGTATCCTTCCCCTGGAGTGGGGAGGGAATGGGGATTTTCTCCTGGAGTGGGGAAGGGATGGGGATTTTACAGTATCCTTCCCCTGGAGTGGGGATGGGAATTGGGGATTTTACGGTATCCTTCCCTGGAGTGGGGAGGGAATGGGGATTTTACAGTACCCTTCCCTGGAGAGGGGAGGGAATGGGGATTTTTCTCCTGGAGTGGGGAGGGGAATGGGGATTTTACGGTATCCTTCCCCTGGAGTGGGGAGGGAATGGGGATTTTACAGTATCCTTCCCCTGGAGTGGGGAGGGAATGGGATTTTCTCCTGGAGTGGGGAGGGAATGGGGATTTTACAGTATCCTTCCCCTGGAGTGGGGGAGGGAATGGGGATTTTTACGGTATCCTTCCCCTGGAGTGGGGAGGGAATGGGGATTTTTACAGTACCCTTCCCCTGGAGAGGGGAGGGAATGGGGATTTTGCAGTATCCTTCCCCTGGAGAGGGGAGGGAATGGGGATTGTACAGTACCCTTCCCTGGAGAGGGAGGGAATGGGGATTTTGCAGTATCCTTCCCCTGGAAGGGGAGGGAATGGGGATTTTACAGTACCCTTCCCCGGAGAGGGGAGGGAATGGGGATTTTGCAGTATCCTTCCCCTGGAGTGGGGAGGGAAAGGGGATTTTACAGTACACTTCCCCTGGAGAGGGGAGGGAATGGGGATTTTGCAGTATCCTTCCCCTGGGAGGGGAGGGAATGGGGATTTTACAGTATCCTTCCCTGGAGTGGGGAGGGAATGGGGATTTGCAGTATCCTTCCCCTGGAGTGGGGAGGGAATGGGATTTTACAGTACCCTTCCCCTGGAGAGGGGAGGGAATTGGGATTTTGCAGTATCCTTCCCCTGGAGTGGGGAGGGAATGGGGATTTTACAGTATCCTTCCCCTGGAGTGGGGAGGGAATGGGGATTTTACAGTATCCTTCCCCTGGAGAGGGGAGGGAATGGGGATTTTACAGTATCCTTCCCCTGGAGTGGGGAGGGAATGGGGATTTTACAGTATCCTTCCCCTGGAGTGGGGAGGGAATGGGGATCTTACAGTATCCTTCCCCTGGAGTAGGAAGCAATGGAGATTTTGCAGTATCCTTTCTCTCGAGTGGTGAGGGAATGGGGATTTTACAGTATCCTTCCCCTGCCATGCCCACCAAGCCACACCACATCCACCAAGCCACACCTACAGAACCAGTAGTAAAAAATTTGAATCTCACCACTGCCTGCTATCCTTAACACAAGGCTGTCATACTCAAGGCCCAGGGACTGGATCCGGTCCACGGGGTGTTTGGATCTGGCCTGCAGGTCCCCCCTAGAAACAGCAAAGGACTGTCCCATGGTGGCGCTGCTAGCGAAAACAGAGCTCAGGAGGGCCATTTGCAGCTCACCAGGGCTCCGTTTTCAGCCGCGATGGCCTCCTGCAGCCCTCTGCCAGCAAAAATGGAGCCTGGGTGGGCTGCATGCAGCGTTCCCAAAGCTCTGTTTTCACTAGCAGAGGGCTGCAGGAGGCCATCGTGGCCTAAAACAGAGCTTTGATGAGTGACGTCAAGCTGGCCCTGCGCCCAGATCCCCCCAGCCCCCAAAGTCAAACACAACCCTGATGCAGCCCTCAATGAAACCGAGTTTTGATACCCCTGCTTTAACCTAATGCAGAAGACGACATTAACCATCTTGAAGGCTCTTAATGGGGGCGGTGGGAATGGTTAGGCCGTGTCCGATGCTGGTTTTGCTAATAGGGACATTAGGAAGATCCTTGAGATGGCTTCATACCATCTTGACCAGTCTAAGGTTTGGTGCAGGGGTCAGCAAACCATGTCTCTGGAGCCGCATGTGGCTCTTTCATCCCTCTGCTGCAGCTCACTCCACCAGTTGGCTCCACAACTGATAGGGCTTTCGGTTAGGACGGGTAGAGGAAAAAGGATGCTGCTCTAGGAGGAGGCTCTATGGTAGGGGGAGCCGGACTTCTGGTTGGCAGAGGAAAAGTACGGCCACACTAGGGGGAGACTCTATGGTGGTGGCGGGGACCGTACTTCCAGTTGGCTCCAGAATTGAAAGGAGGGCATCCAGTTAGGACGTTTTTGGCTCTTTTGAGTGTTTTAAGGTTGCCGACCCCTGGTATGGTGTTCCCATTGTGGGAAGGTTGCGATTGCTAACTGCATTGTTGAGCCTCTGATAATTTCCCTTCCTACATGGAGGTAACTCAAATCATCCAGGCCATGGTCGTCCCAAAGGTGCTTTTTCCAAAGGCAACTGGACTTTCTTTTTTCCTTGAAGATGTTTCTCTTTTCTCATCCAAGAAGTTCATTCACTTCTTGGATGAGGAGTGAAATGTCTTCAAGGAAAATTCCAGTTGCCCTTTGAAAAAGCACTTTTGGGGTTCCCTTTCTACTCAATCCCAACAAAATCAGTTCCCTTGAATGGGGGCTTATCCAGTTGGAGAGGGAAATGCGTGTTAGGAGCTTGCCTGCCCCTTGACTATGATAAGAGAAGGGAATCTAAGATGGTCTGAGATTCTCCCGTTTCTTCTAGGAGTGCAGGTGAGAAAGACGTTAAAATGTTAAAATGATACTTAACACACTTAATATAGAACATGTAAAGAGGGTTACTTACCTTCCTTCCTACCTTACTAACTAACTACATTCATAAGTCAACTCAGAGTGACTCTAAACAGCTTACAGGAAGTAAACCCCAAATAAAGGTAAGTTTCCCCTCGGACATATGTGCTAGTCATTCCTGACTCTAGGGGCGGTGTCATCTCCGTTTCAAAGCCGAAGAGCCAGCGCTGTCCAAAGATGTCTCCGTGGTCATGTGGCCAGCATGACTCAACGTAGAAGGCGCACGGAACGCTGTTACCTTCCCACCAAAGGTGGTTCCTATTTTTCTACTTGCATTTTTTAACGTGCTTTCGAACTGCTAGGTTGGCAGAAGCTGGGACAAGTCACGGGAGCTCACGCCGTTACATGGTGCTAGGGATTCGAACTGCTGAACTGCTGACCTTTCTGATCAACAAGCTCAGTGTCTTAGGTCACTGAGCCTTCACGCCCCTTAACATAGCTTTACTAGGGTGTAAATTACATGTCGACGTGATTTCCAGCTATATAACTCCTTTCAGAGAGTTGCTTGCTTAAAACCCACTGGAAAAAAGGGTTCTCTATCTATCTATCTGCATTGACACTGTCCTGGTGTCACTCTTGTGAAGCAGCAACAGTTAACATCAATGGCTTGTCAAATGCCAAATAGTTCTTTCAGTTGCAACTTTATTTTTAAAATTAAAAAAAAACAACGCCAACAAAAAAAACCCACTACAAGGCAAAAAATTGTTTTGATAGTGTTGGAAGAAATGTCCTTCTGGGTTCGGCTCCAAGTGGGGGAAAAGACCCTAGAACATGGAGGCTGCTTGGAAAGATGGTTTTAATGGGGACAGGATCACAGGGATTGAGCTCCTGAACCGAAAAGGGGGACCCCATGCTTCCAGATGTTGGGTGAAGAAGAGGAAAAGAGAGAGATGCTGAAAGTCCCTGGTTTTATGTCCTCTTTGGCCTTGATCTTGAGCTTGTATTCTGATTGGTTGTCAGACTCCCATGGGGCCATGCAGGGGCAACTCTCTGGGGTGCGTTTTGAGTCCAAGTTTGGTTGAGCATTGCTTCTTTCCCAGGTGCCCTGTGGTGAGTTTCTGTGGAAGGCTAATCCTACCTTTGTTATGTAGAGTAGACCAGCTCAGGGCCCCTAATGGCCATTGAGATAGGTGGGGGCTATTAAGAGTGAGTTTGTTCCTGCCTAAAACATGTTTCTCCATTTCTGATCCAGGGAAATATAATATTCTGCCTTTTCAATATTTCCCACAATATTCCATTTTTCTAGGAGAGGGGTAGGGGTTAACTTCCTACGATAGTTTTCCCAGGCTGTTGAGTTTTGCAGAGCCGAGGTGGCGCAGTGGTTAAATGCAGCATTGCAGGCTACTTCAGCTGACTGCAGTTCTGCAGTTCGGCTGTTCAAATCTCACCGGCTCAGGGTTGACTCAGCCTTCCATCTTCCGAGGTGGGTAAAATGAGGACCCGGATTGTGGGGGCAATATGCTGACTCTGTAAACCGCTTAGAGAGGGCTGAAAGCCCTATGAAGCGGTATATAAGTTTAACTGCTATTGCTATTGCTATAACTCCAAAAAAGATTTCAGAGAAGAATTACGATCTCTAGATGTTTGAAAGAAATTGCAGAATTGATGTATATCAATCCTACAATTCGCAATATACCGATTAGCCTGTAATCCGTGGACTCCTTATGGCCTCCCATCCCAATCTTAACAAGCACAGTCCTACAAGCTCTTTCAAACCACCATGCCTTCCCCTTTCTCACAAAGACCCCCTTGCCTCCAGAAGTTGTGGGTGCTCCAACCACTGAAGGTTTTTAAAGAACAGATTGGATGACCATTTGCCTGAACTGGTGTAGGGATTTCCTGCTTGAGCAGCGGGTTGGACTAGAAGACCTCCAAGGTCCCTTCCTACTCTGTTAAGCTGTTAAAACCCCAGCCTTGCTTCTCAAGGGGATGCAACCTGCTTGGTGGTCCTCCAAAACCCTTCTGGCCACCAGACTTGGTGCCTGAGTCGTCTTGGGGCCAATGCTGGATAAGGAAAGGAAAAGCCATGAAAGGCGCCCCCTATTGGAAGAAGCGGTCAAGGTTGTCCAACCCCGTTTCTTCCTCCTCCTTCTCTTCCTTCTCCTCCTCCTCCTCCGCACCTCCGGGCAGGTGGAGCCACCGCAGGGCGGGAACGCGACAGCACTACTTTTTCCCAAGCGCCGCGCCGGCGTAGCTACTATTCCTCTTCGCCAAGTTCACAGTTCGGACTGTTGCTTCGGGGGTAAGTCTCTCCGCTCGATTTCTTCCCTGCACCCCGAGACTTGGATGGGAGGATGCTTGGAAAGCCCGGATCGCTAACCTCTGCCGCTCTTGCAAGCTTCGCACCCCTCTTCCTCCTATACCCAACTTCCCAGCCCGATCCCCAACTCACCTCGCCCTTTGCACCCCAGGCGCGCCCAGGCCTGGATCAGGACTCGGTCTCCGGCGCCTGCAGCTTCCCCTCGCCTCCCCCCTGGCTTGGTGAGAGCCGAGGTACCAGCCAGACGGGGGTCCCCTCCCCCGGGGGGATCTGTCCAAGGTTGGGGAGGCGGGGAGGAGTGGGGGGGGACACAATTCGAAGGCGCCCTCGTTCTTTTTCGCAGCTCAACAAGAGAAGGTGCGCCCTGCCCCGATTTGTGCGCTCTCTGTTACGCGCTGCCCTGCTCCTTTCCTGGACATCTTTCCCCCCACCCTACAAGAGAAACCAACGACCCGAAATTCTTCCTTTTCTTTTTCTCTTTTGTTTCCCCCTCTCTTTCTTCTCTCTCTCTCTCTCTCCTTCCTTCCCTTCCCATTTCTCTCTCTCTCTCTCTCAAATTATTGTCGTGGCCTGTCTCCAATTGGCCCCTGGATAGCTGCCAGCTGAGCGCCTGGGTCTCACTCCCTCTCTGTCTGTCTGCTCTCTGTCTCTTTCGCGCTTCTCTCTCTCTCTCTCTCTCTCTCTCTTTCTTTTTCACTTTCTCCTCTCTCTCTCTCTCTCCTCTCTTTCTTTCTTTTTCACTTTCTCTCTCCTCTCTCTCTCTCTCTCTCTCTCTCTCTCTCTCTCTCTCTCTCTCTCTCATCAATTAAATAGATTCACTGCCTATCTCCAACTGGCCTTGGATAACTGCCAGCTGAACGCAATGGGTCTCCTCCCCTCCCTCCCCCCCCTCTCTCTCCCTTTCCTTCCTTTTCACTTTCTCTCTCAATTAAATCGAGTCCACCGCCTGTCTCCAATTGGCCCTGGCTAGCTGCCCGCTGAGTGCATGGGTCTCACTCCCCTCTCTGTCTGTCTGCTCTCTGTCTCTTCGCTCTCTCTCTCTCTCTCTCTCTCTTTCTTTTGCATCTCGGGAGCGAAGGGAGAGGGACGCGACAAGAGCTGTTAGCAAAGCAGTAACCTTTATTCAAAGCATAGTAACTACGATTCAACGTGGGCGTGGTTCGCGCCAAACATTTATACCCCCAAGTTTGAACAATGAGCCAATAGGGCGTCGAGTAGCTCAACCAATCGAAGAAGAGGATTAAACGGGCTCCGCCCAAGAACCAATCAGAAAGGGAGACCTTACTTCCCGCGCTAGTATTCAACACCCCTCCCCCCTAGTCAAGGTACCCTAAGAAGGGCAAACATAGTCTTGTAGGATAGGTGGGGCGGTTGGCGCTCTCGTCCCGACCTTCGTAATTCCCAGTGGTTTTCGTCGGGGGGGGAAAACCGCCGGCGGAGGCATGTCCGTAGCGGGGCAGTGCGTCTGCGGTGCGGCCCCAAAAGATGGTGCTGGCCCGGGGCCCGTGCCCAATGTCCATTTGTCCTAGGTGGCGTTTCCATGGCAACCAAAAGTGTCCGACAGTGGCCCCCTGCAATCTGGTTGGGATGTAGATTCAGAGTCTCGATGAGGGCTTCGCGGGAAGGAATAACCGGATGAGGCACGTTTCTGTCCGAGAAGTCGGCTTGTCCCCCGTTCCCCGAAGGAGACTGTCCGTTGGGGGAAAGGTCATCAAGGGTAGCTCACGCTGAGAACGAGTGTCGAGGAGCTCGGGCCGTCTGCTTCCGCGGGGAGGCGTCGCCTTAATGGTCCAGGTGGCGCCTCCATTGTGTTCCGTCGGCCAGACCGGCCCTAAAGGAGCAGGGGCCAGTCAGAGCTGTGATGGTCGCGGGGACCCACGTGGATCACCAGAAAAGGAACGGGCCCATAGGGATCCCCTAACTTAAACGTATGGGAAGGAAGGGCCCCTAGGTTGCTCGGGCAGATCCCCTGCGTAAAGTGGATGTAGACTATCTAGGGGGTTCGCAATCTCCTTCCCATCAAGAGCTCCGCAGGACTTTTATTAGTTGTTGGGCAGGGTTGTTAGAGTGCTGGCTCAGGAGATACGCCGCCACTCTTCCTGCCAGTCGCCCTGGTCCATGCGGCCCAAGGCTTCTTTGGCTGAGCGAACTGCACGCTCCGCCCGGCCGTTACTAGCTGGGTGATAAGGGGCTGTGGCTGCGTGTCTGATTCCTTGTTCGGCCAGGAATTCTTGGAACGTGGTGGAGGTAAACTGGGGCCCATTATCTGAGACTATCACATCCGGTAGCCCATGTGTGGCGAACATCTTACGAAGGGCCCTCACTGTACTCTCTGCTGTAGTGGAGGTCATGGTTACCAGCTCCACCCACTTTGAGTAAGCATCAACGACTATCATAAAAGTTCGGCCATGGAAAGGGCCAGCGAAGTCAATGTGTAAACGGGACCATGGGCCTCTAGGAATTTCCCACTCCCGGGGGGCGGCTGTGGGAGGATTCGGCCTAGAGTTTTGACATATCCTGCATCGACCTACATAATCTGCAATTTCCGAATCTAGCAAGGGCCACCACACATAGCTGCGGGCTAAAGGCTTTCATTCGCGCTATGCCGGGATGGTTTTTATGAAGTGCAGGCAGGATTCGTGCCCGCAGGGCTGTGGGGATCACTACCCTATCCCCCCAGACAAGACAACCCCCATGAAGGGCAAGTTCGGCTTGTCGTGCTTTAAACGGTCGAAATCCTTCCGCTACCTTTTCCGCGGGCCAACCCCTCAAAACCCATGAAGCTACTTGGGATAAGACCGGGTCAGCCTTTGTACAAGCTGCGACATCCGCAGCAGAGACGGGGAGGTCAGATTCAGCAATGGACCAAATAGAGAGAGAAGGCACGTGGGCTGTGTCCGTCTGTGGCAAGGGGCAACGGCTCAGGGCGGTCTGCGTGCCCTAGCTGCTTACCCGGACGGTATAACAGCGTATACGAATATGCCCGTTAAAAACTCAGTCCAGCGTGTCATGCGGGGAGACAAAATGGGGGGAGTTGGCTTGTCGCCTGCTAGTAGCCCCAGGAGCGGCTTGTGATCCGTAACAAGGGTGAAATTCCTACCATAAAGGTAGTCATGGAATCGCTTAATGCCGGACACTGCAGCCAAGGCTTCTTTATCGATTTGGCTGTACTTCCGCTCCGTTGAAGAAAGTTGTCCGGGAGTAGAACGCTATGGGGGCTCTGAGCCATTCGGGAGAGCATGGCTCAGGACCGCCCCTATACCATAGGGAGAGGCGTCGCATGTCAAGACTAGGGGCATCTTATCGCTGTATTGAATCAGGACTGCCGACGAAGTTAAATGTCTTTTATAGCCGCGAATGCATGCGCTTCACGGCTACCCCATTTCCAGGCCGCTGACCGGTCAAGCAGTCGATGTAACGGTTCAGCTAACGAGGCCTTGTGGGGAATAAAAGGGGCATAAAATTTAACAGCCCCAGGAACGCCCTGCAATTCCGACCTAGAGGTGGGTGCAGGTGCGTTTTAATGGCAGCAACTTTGGAGGGAGTGGGGGAATGCCTTGTGCATCGATGAGAAATCCCAAAAATTCTACTTGGGGAACAGCAATTTCGCATTTGCTGCGCTTTAGTTTCAGTCCTGCCTCCCTAAAACGTGTAAGAACCTCCCGTAGTATTTTCAGGAGTTCCGAGTGGCTAGGGGCTGCGACCCAGGACGTCGTCAAAATAGGGAACGACGCCGGGGAGCCCGTGGAGCAACCGCTCCATAAGGCTCTGAAACATCCCTGGGGCAACCGAAACGCCGAATTGGAGACGGCGGGCAACGGAAGGCCCCGCGGTGGGTGACGATGGTCTGGGCTGTAGCCGCGTCATCGTCTACGGGGAGCTGCTGGTAGGCCTGTGCCATATCTAGCTTGGCGAAAATACGGCCTTGCCCTAAGGAGTGGAGTAGATGTTGCACTACGGGAACGGGATATGGATTTGCCTGCAGGGCCAAATTGATGGTCGACTTATAGTCGGCACATATCCTCACCGATCCATCAGGTTTGACCGGGAAGTACTATGGGAGTTTCCCAACGGGCATGATCTACGGGCTCGATTACCCCCCTGCTCTATAAGCTTATCAAGTTCAGCATTACCTTTGCTCTCAATGCGAGGGGGACCCTGCGTGCCTTCAGCCTAATGGGCGCGACCTGGGGATCGAGGCAAAGGGAAATGGGGGTGCCCTTATAACAGCCCAATCTCCCATCGAACACATCTGCAAACTCGTCTAACACACTATCTACGGTGCGGGGAACTACCCTGTGCACCCCTTCTATAGTGAGACCCAAAACGGGGAACCAATCCAACCCAAGGAGAGCGGGCAGGTCATTCCTAACAATTAAAACTGGAAGTTTTCCTTTAAAATCTCCGTATTCCACCCGGATGTGGAATATTCCTGCCGTGGGAATCCCATTTCCCTGGTAATCTAGAAGGGAAACCCCAGCAGGGCGCAACTTACTCTGGGGAACCCTGGGGCAAAGGCGGGAAAACAAAGCCCAAGATAGAAGGGAACGGGAAGACCCAGAGTCCACCTCCATTCGGCAAGGCTGACCTTCGAGACGGACGACGGTACTAATTTTGCGATGGCCGGCGGGAACGTTAGAAGCCTGGTAGACCACGCAGTCGGCGCTAGAGGGCTGATAGGTTGAATGGCAGTCCTCAGCTCGCCTCGCAGAACGTGGTTGTTGGCGGCCTTTCGGTGGCTGGCGCTGGTCGCTGGGCTGCATAAACGAGGGAGCTGGCACAAGAGCCCGGCAGACCCTGGCGAGGTGTCCTTCTCCTCGGCAACGGCGGCAGACGGCAGAACGAACGGGCAGGATGCGCGGCTACTGGCGACCGCCGCATCCGCGGCAAGGAGCGTTTGATGCTGGCTGATGCGGGCGTCGGTGGTTGCTGGTGTGGCCTCGCTTTAGTTGAGTCCTCATTTGTCCGACGGTTTCCTCCTCCTCATCTTCCGAAGGAGAGGGGTCGTCGACGAGGTTCGTCTGGGCGGAAGGCACTGCAGCAGTTTGCGCGGGGGTTTTCCAGCTGGAGACGTTCGATGTCGGCCGTGGATTGTTCGGAGAGCTCTGCTGCTCGTGCGGTCTCCACGGCTTGCAGCAAGGTAATTTTGTGGTTCCGGAGCATACGGCTGCGCAATTGCACGTCGCGGACCCCGCATACAAACTGCTCCACGAGGTTCTCCTCCAGGTCTGCAAAATCGCACTGAGCGGGCCACTGTGCGCAAAGCCTCTAGAAACTGGCTGATGGATTCGTTGGGCTTCTGCACTCGGCGGCGAAAAGTAAAACGACGTGCGATCAGAGAAGGTGAGGGGGCGTAATGATCCCTCAGCCTGGACATCAGCTCGTCCCACCCAAGTTTGTAGGCTGGCCTCGGGGCGGCCAAAGCTCTCGCAGAGGCAAACATGGAAGGCTCACAGCAGGACAAGAAAAAGCTGCATTTCTCCTCGTCAGTCTGTGCCTGGTTCTTCGATGCAATTAGATAACATTCAAAACGCTCCATGAAACCGTCCCATGATTCTCCGGCAGATCCAAAAGGCGCGAAAGGAGGAAGCGATGATGCCATTGTGGTATGAAGCCAGAGAGGGAAAAGACGGCAAGAAAAAAAAAAAACCCTTACGTTCGCTGCCGGAGTTCTCCACCTAAGGAGCGAATTCGTGCTGCTTCAAACGCGGGTGGCAAGCTGGCTTGTTCTCCTCCATGGTCGCGGGGATCTAATCCCACCCTCGTCGCCAGTTTTGCATCTCGGAGCGAAGGGAGAGGACGCGACAAGAGCTGTAGCAAAGCAGTAACCTTTATTCAAAGCATAGTAACTACGATTCAACGTGGCATGGTTCGCGCCAACATTTATACCCCCAAGTTTGAACAATGAGCCAATAGGGCGTCGAGTAGCTCAACCAATCGAAGAGAGGATTAAACGGCTCCGCCCAAGAACCAATCAGAAAGGGAGACCTTACTTCCCGCGCTAGTATTCAACACTTTCTTTTTCACTTTCTCTCTCTCTCTCTCTCTCTCTCTCTCTCTCTTTCTTTCTTTTTCACTTTCTCTCTCTCTCTCTCTCTCTCTCTCTCTCTCTCTCTCTTTCCTTCCTTTTCACTTTCTCTCTCAATTAAATAGAGTCACGCCTGTCTCCAATTGGCCCTGGATAGCTGCCAGCTGAGTGCATGGGTCTCACTCCCTCTCTGTCTGTCTGCTCTCTGTCTCTTTCGCGCTCTCTCTCTCTCTCTCTCTCTCTCTCTCTTTCTTTTTCACTTTCTCTCTCTCTCTCTCTCTCTCTCTCTCTCTTTCTTTCTTTTTCACTTTCTCTCTCTCTCTCTCTCTCTCTCTCTCTCTCTCTCAATTAAATAGATTCACTGCCTATCTCCAACTGGCCTTGGATAACTGCCAGCCTGAACGCATGGGTCTCCCTCCCTCCCCTCCCCCCCCCCCCCCCCCCTCTCTCCCTTTCCTTCCTTTTCACTTTCTCTCTCAATTAAATAGAGTCACGCCTGTCTCCAATTGGCCCTGGATAGCTGCCAGCTGAGTGCATGGGTCTCACTCCCTCTCTGTCTGTCTGCTCTCTGTCTCTTTCGCTCTCTCTCTCTCTCTCTCTCTCTCTCTCTCTTTCTTTTTCACTTTCTCTCTCTCTCTCTCTCTCTCTCTTTCTTTCTTTTCACTTTCTCTCTCTCTCTCTCTCTCTCTCTCTTTCCTTCCTTTTCACTTTCTCTCTCAATTAAATAGAGTCACGCCTGTCTCCAATTGGCCCTGGATAGCTGCCAGCTGAGCACATGGGTCTCACTCCCTCTCTGTCTGTCTGCTCTCTGTCTCTTTCGCTCTCTCTCTCTCTCTCTCTCTCTCTCTCTCTCTCTTTTTCACTTTCTCTCTCTCTCTCTCTCTCTCTCTCTCTCTCTCTTTCTTTCTTTTTCACTTTCTCTCTCTCTCTCTCTCTCTCTCTCTCTCTCTCAATTAAATAGATTCACTGCCTATCTCCAACTGGCCTTGGATAACTGCCAGCTGAACGCATGGGTCTCCCTCCCTCCCTCCCCCCCCCTCTCTCCCTTTCCTTCCTTTTCACTTTCTCTCTCAATTAAATAGAGTCACGCCTGTCTCCAATTGGCCCTGGATAGCTGCCAGCTGAGTGCATGGGTCTCACTCCCTCTCTGTCTGTCTGCTCTCTGTCTCTTTCGCTCTCTCTCTCTCTCTCTCTCTCTCTCTCTCTTTCTTTTTCACTTTCTCTCTCTCTCTCTCTCTCTCTTTCTTTCTTTTTCACTTTCTCTCTCTCTCTCTCTCTCTCTCTCTCTCTCTCTCTCTTTCCTTCCTTTTCACTTTCTCTCTCAATTAAATAGAGTCACGCCTGTCTCCAATTGGCCCTGGATAGCTGCCAGCTGAGCACATGGGTCTCACTCCCTCTCTGTCTGTCTGCTCTCTGTCTCTTTCGCTCTCTCTCTCTCTCTCTCTCTCTCTCTCTCTCTCTCTCTCTCTCTCTCTCTCTCTCTTTCTTTTTCACTTTCTCTCTCTCTCTCTCTCTCTCTCTCTTTCTTTTTCACTATCTCTCTCTCTCTCTCTCTCTCTCTCTCTCTCTCTCTCAATTAAATAGATTCACTGCCTATCTCCAACTGGCCTTGGATAACTGCCAGCTGAACGCATGGGTCTCCCTCCCTCCCCCCCCCTCTCTCTCCCTTTCCTTCCTTTTCACTTTCTCTCTCAATTAAATAGAGTCACGCCTGTCTCCAATTGGCCCTGGATAGCTGCCAGCTGAGCACATGGGTCTCACTCCTTCACTTTCTCTCTCTTTCTCTCTCTCTCCTCTCTCTCTTTCTCTGTTTCTGTCTCTCTCTCTCTCTCTCTCTCTCTCTGTGTGTCTCTCTCTCTCCTTACTTCCTTCCCTTTTTCCTCTCTCTCAATTAAATAGAGTCACCACCTGCCTCAAACTGACCCTGGACTACTGCCAGCTAAATGCATAGGTCTGTCTGTGTCGCTCTCTCCCTCCCTCTCCCTCCCTCCCCCCTCTCTCCCCCTCTCCCTTACTCCCTCCCTTTCTCTCTCTCTCTTTCAGAGTTTGACTCAATCTATCTGGAAAGTCTATGAGAAGTTTGTTTTTCTTTCTGCAACAGTCTACTAATGATTTGGTGCCATTTCTTCTCGGATGTGATTTCCTGGTGGTCTCCCTTTCAAGCACTGACCGGGATCTCATCCTGTTTAGCTAGACTGTTTGTGTCTGTAGTCCTTGATAGGGACGTGCAATTAGGTTCTTTAGAAAATGGCATGTAGCTCCCCATGTTTAGCACGGGATTGGGGGGGGGGGATTGAGCAAAATGACTACACACACACACCCTTTTTCCCCTCCCTCTGCCATCCCCTTTCCGCCAACAATTTATCTTTCAGTTAAAATGTTTATTTAAAACAGAAATAAACCAACGAAATCGGGGTGGATCTGTTCCTCTCGCATCCTGATCGCTTTCCTTCCCTGCTCATTTTTCCCATGATCGAATTACGAACCAAAGTTTTCTTTTATTTGAACCGGACTTTGTTGGCAGGTGAAGTTTTCTTTGGCAACTACGAATGTGGTTTCTTTTTGCTTCCTTCTGAATCTATTTACTTTTCACATTCCTGATCTGGGAGGTCCCCTCACACGTCCCATCAGCCGAGACTCACCTGATGCAGCTATTCAGGATCCTCTGGGAGTTTTCAGCTGGTGCAGCAATATTTGACCACAGCCAACTTCGGCAACTCGCTTTTGAAATAATAATGTTGTTTTAAAAAGTAAGATGCCATGGTGGGGTGAGTGGGGTGCAGGGCCCCTGGATGAGACCCAGGAGAAGTAGGCCTGTACAGAACAGGGCGGATGAATTGCTGGTCTCCAGATATACTATCTTTTCTAGTTTGGCAGGGAGATGGGAAATGTAGTTCCATAGCATTTAGGGGCAGTTTGGTCTAGGGGTTAGGCACCAGACTAGAAACAAGGAATTGGTGAGTTTTAGTCCTGCTTTAGGCATGAAAGGCCAAGGGGGTGACTCTGTGCCAATCAGAGGAAGACTGGGAGTTCTAGTCCTGCCTTAGGCATGAAAGCCAATTAGGTGACTCTGGACCAATCACTGGAAGCCTGGAAGTTCTAATCCTGCCTTAGGCATGAAAGCCAACTAGGTGATTTTGAACCAATCATCTAAAGAGTGGGAGTTCTAGTCCCACTTTAGGCATGAAAGCCAACTAGGTGACTCTGGGCCAATCACTGGAAGCCTGGGAGTTCTAGTCCCACCTTAGGCATGAAAGCCAATTAGGTGACTCTGAACCAATCATCTAAAGAGTGGGAGTTCTAGTCCCACCTTAGGCATGAAAGCCAACTAAGTGATTCTGGGCCAATCACCAAAAGATTGGGAGTTTGAGTCCTGCCTTAGGCATGAAAGCCTAAGGGCCAATTCATCTCTGAGTCAAGCCCACATCACAGCATTATTATGGGAAAAATAGGAAGAACAAGTATTGGGTATGTTCCAGTGGTGGGTTTCAAAAATTGTTGGAACCTACTCTGTGGGTGTGGCCTCCTTTGTGGGAGTGGCTTGCCACTCATGTGACCGGATGGGAGTGGCTTGCCGCCCCCATGTGACCGGATATGAAATTATGAATTAGTACTTAGATCGGTCCAAGTAGCTATTCAGAAACTCTGGCATTGAAGCATCCAAGTCTTAAAGCTGTCAAGTTACAAGATCCTTGCCAGTGGTGGGTTTCAAAAATTTTTGGAACCTCTTCTGTAGGTGTGGCCTGCTTTCCGGGTCCACTGGTGGAACCTCTTCTAACCGGTTCGGTAGATTTGACGAACTGGTTCTACCGAATAGGTGCAAACTGGTAGGAACCCACCTCTGGTATGTTCTCCCCCGTGAGTCATTTATAAAAATAAAGGCAGGATACAAACAAACAAACAAACGCTAGAATCCACAACTTCCCACCCACCCACCCCCCATTTCCCAGGAGATGGTGCTAATCTGAACCAATGAGGTGGTGCAGTGGTTAGAGTGCAGTACTGCTGGCTATTCCTGCTGACTGCCGGCTGCCTGCAATTCAGCAGTTCAAATCTCACCAGGCTCAAGGTTGACTCAGCCTTCTCTCCTTCCGAGTTGGGTAAAATGAGGACCCAGATTGTTGTGGGGGCAAGAGGCTGACTCTGTCAACCGCTCAGAGAGGGCTGTAAAAGCACTATGAAGCGGTATATAAGTCTAAATACTAGTGCTATGTATGGATTCTCCAATTCTTGTACCCTTGAGCTTGGGAACAGAACGGAAAGAACCGGTTGAAGGATGCTCAATCCAACCTAGGAGTAAATCCTGAGTTGAGCTCTTCGCCGCCTCCGTTGCATATACGCCTTAAACCAAACTTCCCTCTTTTCAAATGCAAAACCCGAGAGGAACATTGATTAAGAAACCCATGAAGATAGAAAAGTGTCTCTAAATTCCATCTTGGAAGAAAAGAAGGGCTAAGGAAAAAGAATTATCAGATGATTATTACATTAACAGAGTTGGAAGAGACCTTGTAGGTCATCTAGTCCAATCCCCCATGGTCTCTGCTGGCCAGTCTTCCTGCTTCCTCCCAAAGCAGGCAGAATCACCATTCCGTGAAATTGCAAATGGAAAGACTTGCAAATTGAAGTTGAGCGACTGTAGAAAAAGAAATCGTGTGTTGTCCCGATTGTAATTGGAGCCCTTGGAGCAATACCCAAAGGGCTACCTCGCTATTTGGAAATTTTAAATTTATCAGACTTGAACATTCTGATTCTATAAAAAAACCACCCTACTTGGAACAGCTTATATCCTCCGACGTTACCTTAACAGTTCCTAGGTCCTTGGTTAGGACTCGAGCTGTTGAGCTACCAACCAGCCCCAAAGGCTGTGAATCTCACCAAAGATTATCATCATCATCATCATCATCATCATCATCATCATCATCACAACAACAACAACAACAACAACAGGTTTTCAGTGAGATCAGTGACCCCGAGAGATAGCAAGCAACTTTTTTTTTTTAAAAAAAAATATGTCCTATCAGAGGATAACCAGACATTTGCTGAGGGTAGAAACATATGAAGAACGGTTGCAGGAACTGGGCCTGGCTAGTCTAGTGAAGAGAAGGACCAAGGGAGACATGATAGCAGGGTTCCAGTATTTGAGGGGCTGCCACAGAGAGGAAGGGGGTCAAGCTGTTTTCCAAAGCACCTGAAGGCCAGACAAGGAAGAATGGGTGGAAACTGACCAAGGAGAGATTCAACCAGAAAATAAGGAGAAGTTTTCTGATAGAGCCATCAACCAAAGGAACAGAAGTTGCCTTTGGAAGTTATGAGAGTTTCATCACTGGGAGCTTTCAAGAAGAGTCTGGGCTGCCATCTGTTAGAAATTGTCTAAGGTTTGCTTCGGCAGGGGGTTGGACTAGATGACCTACAAGGTCCCTTCCAACTCTGTTAATCTGCATCTGTTCCCTGCATTGCATATAGTTGAATTCATCCTTGTTTAATAACCCAATTTATTGTTTTTTTTTCAGCGTCTTTGTGAAAACAGATAATCATGACTTCTACTTGGGTAAGTCAATTTTTCCCCCAGATTTATTAGATTTAATCTAATGTATCTGCTTCCGCAGGGGGCTGGACTAGAAGACCTCCAAGGAACCTTCCAACTTCTATTCTATTTCTATTTCTTATTCTTATTCTATTTCTACTCTATTTCTATTCTATTTTATTTCTATTCTATTTTATTTCTATTCTATTCTATTCTATTCTGTCCTTAGCCTTGTATAGAAGAAAAAAACATCATTAAAATTATATGTTGGGACAGGGATCACTCCCTAAGAGAGGTGGCTGGCTGAGGAATTCTGGGAGTTGAAGTCCACAAGTCTTAAAGTTGCCAAGTTGGAGACCTTTTCATTAGATAAATGATTTTTGCTGAAATAATACCCTTACATTTTCCATCCATATTACTGTGGTGTGATGCCACTTTCTTCTACTCTACAATTTCAAATAATTGTGCAAATGAATCATTTCCCCACAGTGTGAGGCAACAGGGGAAATGCAGATCAGTCCACGAAGCTGCCAAACTAGCCTTTTTTTTGCTTCAGGATGAAAAAAAAAAGCTTTAATAAAACCCACGGAGGGTGTGCCTGGTTTATGCCTCAGAGTAGCAGCAGTCTTGATTTTATGGCGAATTCCTGTTCAAACTCTTGCTAAGTAAATATTGACATATTGAAATGTAGGACTGAGTGAGCAAATGTAGAAATTTTGCAGCCTAGGACTGAATAAGAAACAGATTGTTTTTTTTAATCCTCAAGTCAAGATGCAAATTAATTACAAAATTGGGGTGAGATTAATTACAAAACTGGCCAAGTTATCCTGGCACCGGAAACATCCATTCAGCAAAAATCAGAATAATTACAGTTGAAATAGCTAGCTTTGTTTCTCTTTCTGTGATAACCAAAACCATCCGTTTTTATTTCTGATTGATATCTGTTTCATTCCTGATTGATAAATGGCTGAACATAATTGAAGTATTGTTGTTTCCCGCTGTTTTAAACCTCTTGTGATGCACAAATAGTTCTCGACTTACATCTATTCATTTAGTGGCCATTCGAAGTTAGAAGAAAGTGACTTAGAACCAGTCCTCGCACTTACAACTGATGGTCATATGATCAAAACTCAGGCTCTTGGCAATCGGTATAAATTTACAACACTTGTAAAGTCCCAGAATCAAGTTATCGTCACTCGTGATTTTCCCGACTGGCTACCGATCAGCAAAATCAATGTCGGAAGTCAGATTTGCTTAATGACCACATGATTCACTTAACAACTGTGGCCAGAAAGGTCATAAAATCAGGGATGTCTCACTTAACAACTCCCTGGCTTAGCAATGGAAATTGTGGTTCCAATTGTGGCTTTAAAAAAAGATGGCCTGCATTTATTGCTGTTTTTCTTCCAAACCACCTTAAAATGCTCTGTAGACATAAACTGCGAGTGGGATGGTGGTGTTTGCTACTTCTTTATTTAACGAACACCAGCTTAGTCTGAGTTGTGCAATGCCCCAAAAAGAAGTGATTCAAAAGTTTCAAAAGCCATTCCACCTGGATGAACTCAGTCCAAGCTGGGTGGGGTGCTTATTGAAGCTTGCAAGAGTCTGCATTTTGCCCCTAATTTTTGGGCTGGAACTCCTTATTTGGTGAGTCTGTGGAATTCTTGCCTCCTTAATTATCCCCTGCTGTAATGTTTCTCAACTGTGGGAACTTTGGGGTGGACTTCAACTCCCAGAATTTCCCAGCCATGGCAGTAGAGGGTCCACGCCTCTTAAAGTACCCAAGGTTAAACTCCTCTCCTCTCTACCATGCCCCTCTTCTCCACTCTATTCTCCTCCTTTCCACTCCTGTCCACTCTATTCTCCTCCCCTCCCTTCCTCTCTTCTCCACTCCATTCTACCACTCCTCTCCTCTCTACTCTATTCTCCTCCTCTCCCCTCCTCTCCTCTCCATTCTATCACTCCTCTCCTCTCCAGTTTATCCTCCTCCTCTCCACTCCTCTCCTCTCCACTCCTCTCCACTCTATTCTCCTCCTTTCCTTTCCTTTCCTCTCCTCTCCACTCTATTCTCCTCTCCATTCTACTCTATTCTCCTCCTCTCCTCTCCTCTCCACTCTACCACTCCACTCCTCTCTATTCTCCCTTCCTCTCCTCTCCTCTCCATTCTATCACTCCTCTCTCCAGTTTATTCTCCTCCTTTCCTCTCCTCTCCTCTCCACTCTATTCTCCTCTCCATTCTGCTCTATTCTCCTCCTCTCCTCTCCACTCTACCATTCCACTCTACCACTCCACTCCACTCTATTCTCCACCTTTCCTCCCCTGCCCCTCCACTCCACTCTATTCTCCTCCTCTTCCCTCCCTTCCCCTTCCTCTCTCCCCTCCCCCTATCCTATCCTTGTTGCTGCCTTGCTCACACCTCCCTTGCCCTGCCCTGCCCTGCCCTTTTCCTTTCTGTTCTGTTCTGTTCTACAAAGGTTTCAGGATGATTCCAGGTAAGTTATAAATATGATACATGCAAGAAATAAGCCTGAAAGTGTAGACTGTGAAATCCATCTTTCTCAGCAGATAATTACAATGTTTGTATTGGAAGATTGCATGATACCCTTGCTAAAAAAATATTGAATGCTTTATTAAACTCAGTTCAGCCCCACACAGTCAGAATGATTCTCGGCAGCTTACGTAGCATATAGAATTGATAATAATTATGGTGCCATCTGAAACCAGATCGAAACTAACCCTCAGCAGCGATACAGGCAGCAATCACCCCCCCCCTCTCCCCAGCCCTAGGCATAAAAGCAATAAAAGATTAAAGATGGAATCTATGCAAACTCAGGGGAGAGCCCTCCAAAATGTTTCCAATATCCCATAAAGCTCTTGAAAATAATGTAATAAGCAGAGAGCAAGGCCTTTCAAAATAGAAAATCACCTTGCAGCCAAGTTTACCTTAATTATATTTATCTTACGAGAAACATTCAAAAGAATTTTAGCCCGTCCTTCATTTTAAAAAAAAAACTTTTCATTTACACTGAAAGAGGGGATAAATTCACATTTATCAGGTATGAAAGGGAGGTGGTGGCTCAGTGGCTAAGAGCTTGTCGATCAGAAAGGTCAGCAGTTCGGCAGTTCGAATCCCCAGCGCTGCTAACAGAGTGAGCTCCCATTACTTGTCTCAGCTTCTGCCAACCTAGCAATTCAAAAGCACGTAGAAAAGTAGGAAAATAAGGACCACCTTTGGCGGGAAAGTAACAGCGTTCCGTGAGCCTTCGGCGTTTAGCCATGACCACGGAGATGTCTTCGGACAGCGCTGGCTCTTCAGCTTTGAAACGGAGATGAGCACCGCCCCCTGGAGTCGGGAATAACTACTAGCACATATGTGAGAGGGGGAACCTTTACTTTTTACCTTTATGTAAGAAAACTCCCTGGGAATTCTTACAGAAGGGGGTCTTGAATTTGGGACACCAAATTCCTCCAATAGACCGATTAGATCCCACAGATTAGGCCTCCTCCGAATTCCATCCGCTGGCCAGTGTCGGCTGGCGACTACCCGGAGGAGAGCCTTCTCTGTGGCTGCTCCGGCCCTTTGGAACGAGCTCCCCGTGGAGATTCGAACCCTCACCACCCTCCAGGCCTTCCGCAAAGCCCTTAAAACCTGGCTGTTCCAACAGGCCTGGGGCTAATTGAGCTTTTGTCCCCCTCTCGAATGGTATGGTTGCTGTGTGCTTTTTAAATTATGGTATTGCCTTGTTCGTCTTTTTATTCCTTATTTGTATCCCCCACCTTGACTTGAGTTGTGAGCCGCCCTGAGTCTCCTTCGGGGAAAAGGGCGGCATAGAAATCTAATAAATCCAATCCAATCCGACACCTTTTGGTGGGTCCCATTCTCACTGATCTGCCTCGACTGCATTGGGCTCAAGGCCCTATCACGTTATGTAAAGCAGGTTGTAGCAAAAAAAATGCACAAGCCGGAAAACGTGTTCTGCAGTGGGATGCAATTTCTTACGCCGACAACTCGTCTCGCTCGTCCTAAATACAGACCTCGGGGAAACTGAGAAGCCGAGACAATTTTGCCACGTTGCAAAAAATGACAACAACAACAACAAACCCCAAAACTCTATGAAATGTGGAAATTGCAGTTTGTTGAGAGAGGCTGTCGGCTTATGGGAGGAAAATCTAATTATTGCTGAACCTCCTGGATTCACAGTCAATGGGGCTTTAGCTGAATTCCTTCCCTGATTTTTCTTTTTTTTAAATAGAGTTTGCTGTTGCGCTGGTTGTTTTTCTCTTCGTCTGCAAAATCCACACTGCAGTGCAGAGCGAGGTGGAGAAAGGGTGGTGGTGGTGGGAACTCATTCATTTCGTGAATACAGGTAGTCCGTGAGTCACGATGGACGTAAAGCGAGTCCCCATGGTCCAAACTTCAAAACAGGGATTGTAAATCCTTTTTGGGATTGTTGTGGGCTGCCAGCGGCCAGCTGAGCTGGCAGCCGATTCGGACAGTGAGGAGGTTGGGGAGGAAGATGGGCCAGTCCTGGAGTCTGGGGAAGGCTCTGATGAGGGCTCTGCATCGGAGGCAGAGAGGGAGCCAGGGCCGTATGCCAGTTATCAGCTGCCATCAGAGTCAGACATCAGTGAGGCAGAAGAACAGCTGGAGCCTGTTCCCAGTGTGTGAATGCGCAGAGTGGCCAGATAAAGGGAACAGCTAAAGAACAGGGGCTGACTTGGGAGTAAGACCACAGGTGGACGATGAGTGGCCCCTCCCAGAGGAAATAAAAGA
This sequence comes from Thamnophis elegans, assembly GCF_009769535.1. Taxonomy (NCBI): domain Eukaryota; kingdom Metazoa; phylum Chordata; class Lepidosauria; order Squamata; family Natricidae; genus Thamnophis; species Thamnophis elegans. The sequence goes on from NC_045549.1 coordinate 8,820,299, forward strand.
GGAGCAAAAGGGGAGGGGAGTTTGCAGGAGACCATTAGTTTGCTTAATTGGTTCGTGACTCTCCGAGACTCCTGGCCAAGTTCTGCAGAGATCGGCCTGGCAGCTCTCCAAGCCAGATAAGGTCTGTGACTGTAAATCCTCCCTTGAAAGACTTTGCTGGATGTGAATGAGCAGAATTCACAGTCAATTAATAAAAGGGGTGTTTGTCGGGACAGGGAGTTTGGTTCATGCTCTTGGGAAGCCTCGATCAGAACAGGGATGTCTGAAGCAACCTTGAATGGTTGCTAACAACCGCTCATAAATTGAGGTTTATCTGTACGACAGTTCACTTAGTGACCATTTGAAGTTACAACAGTGCTGGAAAAAAGGGACTTAGGACCATTTCTCCCACTTACGACCGTTGCAGCATCCCCATGGTCAGGGGATCAAAATTTGGATGCTTGGCAAACTGGTTCATATTTATGACGGTTCCAGTGTGCTGGGGGGGTCACGTGATCCCCTTTTGCGACCTTCTTGACAAGCCAAGTCAACGGGGAAGCCAGGTCCACTTAACAACTGGGTTACTAGTGTAACAATTGCAACGATTCACTTAACAACGGTGGCAAGAAAGTTCGTAAAGTGAGGCCAAATTCCCTTAACAACTGTCTCACTTAGTAACAGAAATGTTTGGCTCGGTTGTGGTCGTGCGGCGAGGGCTTTTTGCATTTATAACTTTTATTCTTCCGAGTTGTGATTTCTTCCGAGTGTGTCATCCAGGCAGGGTTCATTTTAATTTTGTTTTTTTAATAGAGGAATTAAGTCAGCATTCCTGAAAGGCTGAGATCATCATATCAAAGCTTGCTCTTTTTTTCTTTCTTTCTTTCTCCACACCTACGTGAATTACATCCTCTTCTGTGCTAACAGCAGATGCTATCAACTAAAAACTCAAGCGTTTCCTTTTGTTGGCACATTTATTTTCCTTGGGGTGAATAAATCAGCTTTGCGATGACTCTGCCATAAAGGGCTGGAAAATGACTCTCTGTTGTAACGTTTGAGGGCCTCCTGTCTTAGCGTTCTATCTCAATTTTCCTATTTTTTTTTTATAAAGGTGGCTGCATGCTTCTACGTATTCAATTGCACTAGTGTCTTTTCATAAAGGTTTCCTGGATGTCCCCTGTTTTCCCCAAAATAAGACCTCCCTGGATAATAAGCCCAATTGCGCTTTTGAGCGCATGCGCTAAAACAAGCCCTCCCCCCAAAAAATAAGCCCTCCCTGAAAATATTGCAACACAGCAGCATCCATAAGGTGACCATGCTCGCCGCCTCCTGCACCTCAAAAATAATAAGACCTCCCCGAAAATAAGATCAAGAGCTTATTTCGGGGGTCAAAAAAAATAAAACCCTGTCTTATTTTCAGGGAAACATGGTAAAAAAGAAAATATAGATGAGAACAGATCTAATTTACCATTTTCTCATTCTTACTTGGGATTCTGGTTTCCTCTAGTTCTCAACGAAGCAGCATTTCACTCCAGAATGTGGTTTATTTTTTTACCACTTTTGCTGGCTTGTCTCTGTGGGCAGAGAGAGAGGGACAAACCTAAGTTTCTACATGGCTAAGAGTTGAGTTGAACCTAGATCTCATCATTCCTAGTCCCACACCTTTATCACTATTCTAACTGAGGCTTCCCGAGAGATGAAGCAGACTCCTTGTCCCAACAAAAAACCTCTTTTATTAATTTGCTGTGAATTCTGCTCATTCACATCCAGCAAAGTCTTTCGAGGGAGGATTTACAGTCACAGACCTTATCTGGCTTCGAGAGCTGCCGGGCCGATATCTGCAGAACTTGGCAAGGAGTCTCTGAGAGTCACGAACCAATTAAGCGAACAAATTGTCTCCTGCAAACTCCACTCCCCTTTCGCTCCTCTTTTATTTCCTCTGGGAGGGGCCATTCACCATCCACCTGTGGCCTTACTCCCAAGTCGACCCCTGTCCTTTAGCTGTTCCCTTCATCTGGCAACTCTCCGCATGCGCACACCGGGAACAGGCTCCAGCTGTTCTTCTGCTTCACTGATGTCTGACTCTGAAGGCAGCTGATACCTGGCATACGGCTCTGGCCCCCTCCCTGCCTCCGACACAGAGCCCTTATCAGAGCCGTTCCCAGACTCCAGGACTGGCCCATGTTCCTCCCCAACCTCCTCACTGTCAGAGTCTGCCGCCAGCTTTGCTGGCCGACTTTGGCCACAACAATCACTATACCTGTTGGGAAACAACCAGCCACCAGGGAGGAAGGATCAAGCTTGCATCTAGCCTGGAGCATTGCAAAACCATAAAATGGTTAAGACCAACCCCCTCTAAGTTCCTTCTCTATTTTTTCCCATGGGATTGGCTGCCTGGATGGGGAGATTCCTGTATTATAGGCAGAAAATAATAAAGCACACATAGTCCCTGACTTACTGCCGCAGTTGAGCCCAGAATTTATGTCGCGAAGTGAGAAATGTGTTAAGTGAACTTGCCCCGTTTCACCGCCTTCCCTGTCCCAGTTGTTAAGTGATTCGGCGCTGGTGTTAAAATCCGGTTTGCTTGCTTGATGCGTTTCTTGAATCCTACGTCATTGAGTGCCATCTCTTTTCTTCCAGGTTGGTTCTAGAGGGACGATTCAGGATTTTGCAGGATTCAATGCTTCCAAAGATGCAGAGGCACTTAAAAAAGCAATGGAAGGGCTGGGTGAGCATCCTGTTTTCTTTTGGGAAAGGAGGACAGTTTGCATGGCGCAGGGGTGTCAAACTCGATTCCATCAGGTTTGTCTCTGACCTCGGGGGCTGGGGTGGGCGTGGCTGGGGTGGGCATGGCCAGCTTGACATCACTCGTTTCGGGGGCGCCTGTGGCCCGAGGGCTCTGCCAGAGAAAATGGACTCCCAAGCTCAGTTTTCAACTGGGACGGTCTCCTGCAACCCTCTGCGAGCAAAAACGGAGCTCAGGAAGAGCCCCTGTTTTGCTTGCAGAGGCACCGCTGGCCGGGCCTTCGCTATTTCCAGGGTGGCCAAATCTGTTCTGACCTCGGCTTCCTTAAAAAGCAAGAAGCAGAGTCTTGGTCCCGGCAAAACCTTTTTTTACTTACACGACTGTGAATTCCTTTCATTCACAGTCAGCAAAGCTGAGCAAATAGTCTTTCAGAGGAATGTTTATCATCACGAACCTTATCTCGCTTGGAGCGCTGCCAAATAACTAGTTTCCAAGCGCAGGGCAAGGCAACACTTGGCCCAGAGTCTTTTATAGTCACAAACAGAACTCTCTACTCTTGAAATGATGGAAGGAACGAATTCTTTCCCACAAAAACCCACTCTCCCTTCACTCTTCTTTTGTTTCCTATGGGAGGGGCCAATCACCTCCAAGGTGCGGCTTTCCTTCCAAGTCGACCCTGCTTTCTTAGTTGTTCTTGTCTTCTGGCAGTTCTGTGCATGCGCATTCTGGGAACAGGCTCCAGTTGTTCTTCTGCCTCACTGCTGTCTAGCTCCCTCTCTGCCTCCGATGCAGAGCCCTCGTCTGAGTTTACCTCAGCCCCCAGGGCTGGCCCAAGTTTCTCCCCAACCTCCTCACTGTCTGACTCTGCTGCTAGCTCTGTGGGCCGTTGATGGGCCACAACAAAATCTAAGCACCCTGCGGGCCGGATCTGGCCTCCAGGCCTTGAGTTCGACACCCCTGCCTTAGAGAGTCGATCTCCTGTTGGTACTGTGGCCCCCAGTGTGTGTTGCACTGAGAGGATGAAAGAACAACACGGGAGAAGGCCTGTCGAGCCATTTCTGCATTCTGCAAAGAAGAATGCCTAGCAGTATCCTTGAAACCACCTGGATTTCAGGTTGGAAGGAAGGACATTTTGGAAGTTCGGTTGACATCCCATAGGATGACCGTTTAAAAACCCAAAACCTGTTACCTATCCCCAAGCCAAGCCGCATGTGATTCTGCTGCTTCTCTCAGGCGTTACTGCATGAAACTAGTCCGTGAAACTTGTAAAGAATGGGATAGAGCCGGGATGGCGAACCTATAGAGCCATTTGTCAGGGCACGTGAGGTGCTGCCCTGACAGCTGGCCAGCATCCATGCGCACGCTGGCCAACTGAGTTCACCCTTTTTTAAAGCCATTTTTTGCCCTCCCCAGGCTCCAGAGGCTTTATAGGAGCCTGGGGAAGGCGAAAAGAGCCTCCTCCACTCCCTGGAGGCCCTCGGAAGACTTCCCTGAAGCCTCTGGAGCACAAAAAAACGGCCCTATGGGCAAATCGGAAGTTCGGGAATGGACTTCCTGTTTGTTCGGAGGGTTGTTTTAACTGCTCTGGAGGCTTCAGGGAAGCCTCCTGAAGGTCCCTGAAGCCTCCGGAGCGCTCAAAACGACCCTCCAAGCAAACCGGAAGTCACTTCTGGTTTGCTCATAGGGTGTTTTTCTGCCCTCCAGAGGCTTCAGGGAAGCCTCCTGAAGGTCCCTGAAGCCTCCGGAGGGCCTCAGGGCGGGGGGGAAGGCTTTTTTCGCCCTCCCCATGCTCCTATAAAGCCTCTGGAGCCTGGGGAGGATGAAAAAAGGATGCAAAAGATGTCGGGTCGCGCCTGTAGTGCATGCATGCGCACGGGGGGGGGGGCGTGCATTGCATTATGGGTGCCGCACTACTGGGCCATCGCTGGGATAGAGGTTGCCCATCGCTAAAGTTTTAATATGTTTGCCTCCAAGCGTCAAGATCCTTTCTGTTTCTGAGCTGACTCCCTTCTTAATTTTGCTTTTTAGGCACGGATGAAACAACCGTGATTGAGATCCTGACAGGGAGATCCAATGCTCAACGGCAGCTGATAGCGGCAGAGTACAAATCTTACACTGGGAAGGTCTGCATCCTTGGGAAATAGTGTGAAGGGAGGGGCACGTTAGTAGGGCAAGGAACTCCGTTTTATCTCCAGCTGCCGATTCTTTGTGGTCAATAGTGTGGAAGAGCTAGTCTGGTTGAGATGCTGGCCTGGTAACCAGGCACTGAGAGTTGTAGTACTGTCTTAGGCATGAAAAATGGCTAGGTGGCTCATCAATGATGGTGAATTCTAGTCCCTCCTTAGGCATGAAAGCTTGCTGGGTGTCTCTGGGCCAATCACCAAGTGATGATGAATTCTAGTCCCGCCTTTGGCATGACATCTAGCTGGGTGACTTTGGGCCAATCACCAGGTAATGGTGGATTCTAGTCCCCCTTGGGCATTAAAGTTGTAAAACCTCCATTCCCTCCCCACTCCAGGGAAAGGATACTGCAAAATCTCCATTCCCTCCCCACTCCAGGGAAAGGATACTGCAAAATCTCCATTCCCTCCCCACCCCAGGGGAAGGATACTGCAAAATCCCCATTCCCTCCCCACTCCAGGGAAAGGATACTGCAAAATCTCCATTCCCTCCCCACTCCAGGGGAAGGATGCTACAAAATCTCCATTCCCTCCCCACTCCAGGGAAAGGATACTGCAAAATCTCCATTCCCTCCCCACTCCAGGGAAAGGATACTGCAAAATCACCATTCCCTCCCCACTCCAGGGAAAGGATACTGCAAAATCTCCATTCCCTCCCCATTCCAGGGGAAGGATACTGCAAAATCTCCATTCCCTCCCCACTCCAGGGAAAGGATACTGCAAAATCTCCATTCCCTCCCCACTCCAGAGGAAGGATACTGCAAAATCTCCATTTCTTCCCCACTCCAGGGAAAGGATACTGCAAAATCTCCATTCCCTCCCCACTCCAGAGGAAGGATACTGCAAAATCTCCATTCCCTCCCCACTCCAGGGAAAGGATACTGCAAAATCTCCATTTCTTCCCCACTCCAGGGAAAGGATACTGCAAAATCTCCATTTCTTCCCCACTCCAGGGAAAGGATACTGCAAAATCTCCATTCCCTCCCCACTCCAGGGGAAGGATACTGCAAAATCTCCATTCCCTCCCCACTCCAGGGAAAGGATACTGCAAAATCTCCATTCCCTCCCCACTCCAGAGGAAGGATACTGCAAAATCTCCATTCCCTCCTCACTCCAGGGAAAGGATACTGCAAAATCTCCATTCCCTCCCCACTCCAGGGGAAGGATGCTACAAAATCTCCATTCCCTCCCCACTCCAGGGAAAGGATACTGCAAAATCTCCATTCCCTCCCCACTCCAGGGAAAGGATACTGCAAAATCTCCATTCCCTCCCCATTCCAGGGGAAGGATACTGCAAAATCTCCATTCCCTCCCCACTCCAGGGAAAGGATACTGCAAAATCTCCATTCCCTCCCCACTCCAGAGGAAGGATACTGCAAAATCTCCATTTCTTCCCCACTCCAGGGAAAGGATACTGCAAAATCTCCATTCCCTCCCCACTCCAGAGGAAGGATACTGCAAAATCTCCATTCCCTCCCCACTCCAGGGAAAGGATACTGCAAAATCTCCATTTCTTCCCCACTCCAGGGAAAGGATACTGCAAAATCTCCATTTCTTCCCCACTCCAGGGAAAGGATACTGCAAAATCTCCATTCCCTCCCCACTCCAGGGGAAGGATACTGCAAAATCTCCATTCCCTCCCCACTCCAGGGAAAGGATACTGCAAAATCTCCATTCCCTCCTCACTCCAGGGAAAGGATACTGCAAAATCTCCATTCCCTCCCCACTCCAGGGGAAGGATGCTACAAAACCTCCATTCCCTCCCCACTCCAGGGAAAGGATACTGCAAAATCTCCATTCCCTCCCCACTCCAGGGAAAGGATGCTGCAAAATCTCCATTCCCTCCCCACTCCAGGGAAAGGATACTGCAAAATCTCCATTCCCTCCCCATTCCAGGGGAAGGATACTGCAAAATCTCCATTCCCTCCCCACTCCAGGGAAAGGATACTGCAAAATCTCCATTCCCTCCCCACTCCAGAGGAAGGATACTGCAAAATCTCCATTTCTTCCCCACTCCAGGGAAAGGATACTGCAAAATCTCCATTCCCTCCCCACTCCAGAGGAAGGATACTGCAAAATCTCCATTCCCTCCTCACTCCAGGGAAAGGATACTGCAAAATCTCCATTCCCTCCCCACTCCAGGGAAAGGATACTGCAAAATCTCCATTCCCTCCCCACTCCAGGGAAAGGATACTGCAAAATCTCCATTCCCTCCCCATTCCAGGGGAAGGATACTGCAAAATCTCCATTCCCTCCCCACTCCAGAGGAAGGATACTGCAAAATCTCCATTTCTTCCCCACTCCAGGGAAAGGATACTGCAAAATCTCCATTCCCTCCCCACTCCAGAGGAAGGATACTGCAAAATCTCCATTCCCTCCTCACTCCAGGGAAAGGATACTGCAAAATCTCCATTCCCTCCCCACTCCAGGGAAAGGATACTGCAAAATCTCCATTCCCTCCCCACTCCAGGGGAAGGAAACTGCAAAATCTCCATTCCCTCCCCATTCCAGGGAAAGGATACTGCAAAATCTCCATTCCCTCCCCATTCCAGGGAAAGGATACTGCAAAATCTCCATTCCCTCCCCACTCCAGGGAAAGGATACTGCAAAATCTCCATTTCTTCCCCACTCCAGAGGAAGGATACTGCAAAATCTCCATTTCTTCCCCACTCCAGGGAAAGGATACTGCAAAATCTCCATTCCCTCCCCACTCCAGAGGAAGGATACTGCAAAATCTCCATTCCCTCCTCACTCCAGGGAAAGGATACTGCAAAATCTCCATTCCCTCCCCACTCCAGGGAAAGGATACTGCAAAATCTCCATTCCCTCCCCACTCCAGGGGAAGGATACTGCAAAATCTCCATTCCCTCCCCATTCCAGGGAAAGGATACTGCAAAATCTCCATTCCCTCCCCATTCCAGGGAAAGGATACTGCAAAATCTCCATTCCCTCCCCACTCCAGAGGAAGGATACTGCAAAATCTCCATTCCCTCCCCACTCCAGGGAAAGGATACTGCAAAATCTCCATTCCCTCCCCACTCCAGGGAAAGGATACTGCAAAATCTCCATTCCCTCCCCACTCCAGGGGAAGGATACTGCAAAATCTCCATTCCCTCCCCACTCCAGGGGAAGGATACTGCAAAATCTCCATTCCCTCCCCACTCCAGGGAAAGGATACTGCAAAATCTCCATTCCCTCCCCACTCCAGAGGAAGGATACTGCAAAATCTCCATTTCTTCCCCACTCCAGGGAAAGGATACTGCAAAATCTCCATTCCCTCCCCACTCCAGAGGAAGGATACTGCAAAATCTCCATTCCCTCCTCACTCCAGGGAAAGGATACTGCAAAATCTCCATTCCCTCCCCACTCCAGGGAAAGGATACTGCAAAATCTCCATTCCCTCCCCACTCCAGGGGAAGGATACTGCAAAATCTCCATTCCGTCCCCATTCCAGGGAAAGGATACTGCAAAATCTCCATTCCCTCCCCATTCCAGGGAAAGGATACTGCAAAATCTCCATTCCCTCCCCACTCCAGAGGAAGGATACTGCAAAATCTCCATTCCCTCCTCACTCCAGGGAAAGGATACTGCAAAATCTCCATTCCCTCCCCACTCCAGGGAAAGGATACTGCAAAATCTCCATTCCCTCCCCACTCCAGGGGAAGGATACTGCAAAATCTCCATTCCCTCCTCACTCCAGGGAAAGGATACTGCAAAATCTCCATTCCCTCCCCATTCCAGGGGAAGGATACTGCAAAATCTCCATTCCCTCCCCACTCCAGGGAAAGGATACTGCAAAATCTCCATTCCCTCCCCACTCCAGAGGAAGGATACTGCAAAATCTCCATTTCTTCCCAATCAGCTGGGACTCGGGAGGCAGAGAATAGATGAGGGCAGAGCCAGATGATATTTATCTATTCTCTGAACTACTGAAAATTTCCGCTACCAGTTCTCCAGAACCGGTCAGAACCTGCTGAATTTCATCCCTGATGGTGGGCTAAGATATTTTTGACCCCCTCCCCGCAGTTGTGATTCGCTGGAGGATGATGGATTAGACACTTTTGCTGAAGCTGCCCAGGATTCTTGACAATGAGATTGATTCTGTTTTCTTTTCTTTTTAAAGGAGCTGAAAGATGCTTTGAAGGAAGAAACCTCAGGTGATTTTGGGCATGTCCTGTGTGCTCTGGTCACTCCCCCGGCAGAATTTGATGCTGAAGAAGTTAACCGTGCCGTCAGAGTAAGTTGAAACGGGTGGCCTTCCTTTTCAGGTTAACCCCTAAACCTAACTCCTCCTGACACACGTTTTATTTGATTCTGCTTTGGGGAAATAAGATTTTCCTGTTGCTCTCTCTCCTTTTCTGAGAACACACCTTAATATAATTGCACTTTAACATCCTTCACATTTTATGCCATCCTTGGATGAAGCTTCTTCAGAGCTTAAGAAACATCTTGGGTGAAAAGCAAAACATCTTCAAAGAAAAACCAAAAAGTCCAGTTGCCTTAAAAAAAAAAAAGCATCTTTGGGACAACCAGGACCTGGATGTCCGAGAATATCCATAGACATGTCTCCCCTAGCCCTTCTTTTCATCAGACTAGACATACCCAGTTCCTGCAACTGTTCTTCGTATGTTTTAGTCTCCAGTCCCCTAATCCTCTTTGTTGCTCTTCTCTGCACTCTTTCTAGAGTCTCCATATTCTTTTTACATCGTGGCAACCAAAACTGGATGCTAAGTGTGGCCTTACCAAGGCTTGATAGAGTGGTTCAGCCCGTGTTTTTGTTAATGTAGCTGTTCCCCTGCAGGGCCATCGTTTCTATTCTATTCTATTCTATTCTATTCTACTCTCTATTCCTATTCTATTCTATTCTATTTCTATCCTATTTCTATTCTATTCCATTCTATTCTATTTCTATTTCTATTTCTATCCTATCCTATTCTATTCTATTTCTATCCTATTCTATTTCTATTCTATTCTATTCTATTCTTTTATTCTATTTCTTTCTATTTCTATCCTATCCTATCCTATTCTATTTCTATCCTATTCTATTTCTATTTCTTTTCTATTCTATTTCTATTCTAATTCTATTCTATTTCTATTCTATTTCTATCCTATTCTATTTCTATTCTATTCTATTCTTTTATTCTATTTCTATTCTATTTCTATCCTATCCTATTCTATTTCTATCCTAGCCTATCCTAGCCTATTCTATTTCTATTCTATTGTATCCTAGCCTATTCTATTTCTATATTATTCTATTCTATTTTTTTCTATTCTATTCTATTCTATTCTATTTCTATTCTATCCTATCCTATTTCTATCCTATTCTATTTCTTTTCTAGTCTATTCTATTCTATTTCTATTCTATTTCTATTCTATTGTATCCTATCCTATCCTATTCTATTTCTATCTTATTCTATTGTTATTCCTATTCTATTCTATTTCTATTCTATTTCTATTCTAGACTATTCTATTCTAGTCTATTTCTATTTCTAGTCCATTCTATTTCTATTCCAGTCTATTCTATTCTATTTCTATTCTATTCTCCATTTTAAAATCCTTACTTTTAGCCAGCAGTAACACATTGAAGAATGAATTGATCGATGCTCTTCCATCTACCCCAACTCTTGTTAGTTCACACCATTAACCAACAATTTGTCGGGGGCTTACATCAATGTGCCCAGGCACACTTGACTTTCAGCGATTTCAAATGAAATGTTCGCTCACAGAGAGCCGTCTGCCAAGTCTGTTTACAAAACACTGGCCTTGAGATGATGTCAGCTGGTTTTTCTTCTTCCAGAAGAAATGTTTTAATGTTGAAAGGAACTCTTTGGGGTCATTTATCTCGTCCGGAGATTTCTGACCAACTGGTGGCAGCTTCTGCGATGGCCAGATGCTAGTCATTCCCGACTCTAGGGGGCGGTGCTCATCTCCGTTTCAAAGCCACAGAGCCAGCGCTGTCCGAAGACGTCTCCGTGGTCATGTGGCCGGCATGACTAAATGCCGAAGGCGCACGGAACACTGTTACCTTCCCACCATAGGTGGTTCCTGTCTTTCTACTTGCATTTTTACGTGCTTTGGAACTGCTAGGTTGGCAGAAGCTGGGATAAGTAACGGGAGCTCCCTCTGTTATGCGGCGCTAGGGATTCGAACTGCCGAACTGGCAACTTTTCTGATCGACAAGCTCAGTGTCTTAGTCACTGAGCCACCGCGTGCGTCCCTTTGGATGCAATTAGCTCTAGATCAATCTTAAAACGGATAATCGAGCATCTTTTCATTGTGATCCTTTCCAGGGCATTGGAACGAATGAGATGACGTTGATTGAGATTGCGGCTTCCCGAACCAGCAAGCAAATCAGAGAGACAGCTCAGGTGTATTACACAAGTAAGAACTGCTGTGGCTGAATAGGTACCAGCCAGGTATTTGCCTCATCGTTTCTCTGTAGGCAGCGATAGCCCACCTGTCTGGAATGGGAAAATGGTTCAGGGTGGTATCCTGCATTACAGATAGTCCTCTATTAGCAACTCTTTGTTTAGTTTTTGTCCAAATTTACAACGGCGCTGGAAAAAGTGACTTATGACCAGTGTTCACACTTATGACAGTAGCAGCATCCTTAGGGTCATATGATCAACATGTAAGCCGCTTGGCAACTGGCATGTATGTATGACAGTTGCAATGTCCCAAGGTCATGCCCAGGGGTGAAATCCAGCAGGTTCTGACAGGTTCTGGAGAACCGGTAGCGAAAATTTTGAGTGGTTCGGAGAACCAGCAATTACCAACTCTGGCTGGCCATGCCCCCATCTATTCTCTGCCTCCCGAGTCCCAGCTGTTTGGGAGGGAATGGGGATTTTGCAGTATCCTTCCCCTGCCATGCCCACCAAGCCACGCCCACAGAACCGGTAGTAAAATAATTTGAATTTCACCACTGGTCACGTCATCCATCATTTTGGGCCTTCCCAGGCGGCTTCTGACAAGCAAAGTCAATGGGGCAATTTTCCAATTAAAATAGAGCTGGAAGGGGCCTTGAAGGTCTTCTAGTCCAACCCCCCGCTCGGGCAAAAGACCCTATACCATTTCAGATGTCCAATCTCTTCTTAAAACCTTCCAATGATGGGGCACCTACAGCTTCTTTTTTTTCTTCTTTTAATTAAATGTTTTTTATTGCACAGAATGAAATGCAATTATATGCATATATATAAGAGCCGAGGTGGCGCAGTGGTTAAATGCAGCACTGCAGGCTACTTCAGCTGACTGCTAGATCAGCAGTTCAGCGGTTCAAATCTCACCGGCTCAGGGTTGACTCAGCCTTCCATCCTTCCGAGGTGGGTAAAATGAGGACCTGGATTGTTGTTGGGGGCAATATGCTGACTCTGTAAACCGCTTAGAGAGGGCTGAAAGCCCTATGAAGCGGTATATAAGTCTACTGCTATTGCTTTCTATTGTACATTCCATTTCTGTGTTGAACAGTGTGTTCTCTAGGTGTCTGGGGTATTAACATACAAACATCATCATAGTCAATGTAATTGTGTTTGTGTGTGTTTTCTTTTGTCAAAGCACCTGGTGTGCCCAAATATGGGAGGGAGCATACTGCATATTTGGAGTATATTTGGCTACATCAGGTGCTTTGACAAAAGGAAAAATACTTAATCATTCCCCTGGCTCAGCTGATAAGGGAGGAGAACTTGTGGCTTAGAGGTTAATACAACTGCCTAATATGTAAAAACAGCCCAAGTTCGAATCCGAGCAAGGGTATGGCTAGCTGATGAGAGCTAAATAACTTGAAATAAGATCTATACTAGTCCTCCTTCATTTATTTATCAGCAAAAATGCAACACAAAGATAGATAGATAGATAGATAGATAGATAGATAGATAGATAGATAGATAGAGATAGATAAATATAAAAATTAGATAAATAGATAATATATAAACAAATATGCAACAATATCAATCATTATTACAACATATACTATCTTCCATCATAGTGTTGATTATATAACCATCAGAATATTTACTCTTCAGGTTTTCTTTCTCATGTAATCCTATCTTGGTGTACTACATCTGTGGCTGGTCTCAAAAGGTTTTGCGCAGAAGTCCACACCGATTGGAGGGGCTCCCCATCATTAAGTCAGACCCTATTGAGTTTGCATTAGCCAGATCATGGCCCGTGTCCCCTCTAGCATTTAGTTTGATAAGTGGCACTAGCCACAGAACCGGCGGCTTGATGAATTGCCGAACTTGCGGGGAGGCTGACCAAGATGGATTGGAAATTGAATGCAGCCAGCCCAGCGAAGCCTATAGCTTGTTTTTTTCAGAGCCCTGGCATTGATTAATAGCTGGAAGATGGATGGCTCTTCTCTTGCCGAGGGTGTAGGAAGCCCACTGGTGGGAATAGAATCGGACGCCCCTGCTTCGTTGCACTGTAGTCTAAGCTGAGCCAAGCAAATAAACCTGGACCGGAAGACAAATTGATTGAGTCGCAATGGAGCGATCAGTAAACTTGCTGACACTGCGAGTGAAGGAAGACCAGTTCACCGTTTGGTGAGGTCCCAGCGATTGGCTGCTTGAGTGCTCTTGAGGGGGATCTTGAGCAGCAGTGGGTTTCAAAAATTGTTTGAACTTACTCTGTGGGTGTGGCCTCCTTTGTGGGAGTGGCTTGCCGCCCATGTGACCAGATGGGAGTGGCTTGCCGCCCATGTGACCGGATATGAAGATGCTGACGACACTTGTCAGAACCACCTTAAATTACCTCATACACAGCACTGGCATGCATAAGAATATGATGTAAACTTGTTTTTCAAAAGGCATCTTTGGTTTGCGTTAAAACAACTTCAACACACGCAATGTTCTGATTGCACCACAAACGCAGTAGTCATCCTTCCCTTTCACAGAGGCACTGAGTTTTATAAATATGAGCATGATAGTGTAGAATAATCATATCCAAGGACCAGTGGTGGGTTTCAAAAATGTTTGGAACCTCTTCTGTAGGCGTGGCCTGCTTTCCAGGTCCACTGGTGGAACCTCTTCTAACCGGTTCGGTAGATTTGACAAACCGGTTCTACCGAATAGGTGCGAACTGGTAGGAACCCACCTCTGATCTTGAGGCATCAGTTCCCAGAATTCTAGAATTTTGGAACTGCAAACTCCCCATAGTTGTTGATTGAGATGGTTGGCTATCGAAAATGGATGGATGGATGGATTCCATGATCAAGGGCAGCCTGACAGTTCTGAAAATTGTAGTTAGATTAAGAGAGTTGGAAGGGACCTTGTATGTCATCTAGTCTAACCCCCACCCGCTCGCCCAAGCACCATTTCTGACAGATGGCAATCCAATCTCTTCTTGAAAGCTTCCAGTGATGAACCTCCCACAACTTATGAAGGCAGCTTCTGTTCCGTGGGTTGATGGTTCTCACTGTCAGGAAATTTCTCCTTATTTCCAGGTTGAATCTCTCCTTGTTCGGTTTCCATCCGTTATTCCTTGTCTGGCCTTCGGGTGCTTTGGAAAATAGCTTGGCCCCCTTCCTCTCTGTGGCAGCCCCTCAAATATTGGAAGACTGCTATCCTGTCTTCCCTGGTCCTTCTCTTCACTAGACTAGCCATGCCCAGTTCCTGCAACTGTTCATGTTTTAGCCTCCAGTCTCCTAATCATCCTGCTTGCTCTTCTCTGCACTTTTTCTAGAGTCTCAACATCTTTTTTATAGTGTGGTGACCAAAACTGGATGCAGTACTCTAGGTGTGGTCTTACTAAGGCTTTATAGAGTGGTGTCAGTACCTTGATCTTGATTGTATCCTTCTGTTAATGCAGCTTAAGATTGTGTTGGCTTCTTTGGCAGCTGCCGCACACTGCTGACTCACAGTTCTAAACCTGTTTAGAAGTCACCACATAAGGAAAGGCTTATGAAAAACCAAATGTGCAACAGGGGACAAATTAGGTGAAATTTGGCTCATTGGCAGTAACTGCAAGGGGGATCTTAAGAGCCTTCCACAAGGAAGAAGGGGGTCAAACTATTCTTCCGAAGCACCTTATGACCTTTGCAGCATCTCCAGGGTCACATGATCAAAGTTCAACCGCTTGGCAACTGCTTCATCTTTATGACGGTTTCGGTGTACTGGAGTCTTTTGTCGATCTTCTGACAAGTGAAGTCAATGGGGAAGCCAGATTCATTTTACGACCATCTTAAAATGACAATAATGTTTTCACACACTTCTCCCAAATAATAGCAATAGGACTTAAACTTATATACAGCTTCCCAGTCTTTTACAACCCTCTCTAAGCGGTTTTACAGAGTCAGCCTATTACTCCCTCAACAATCTGGGTCCTCATTTTACCCACCTCGGAAGGATGGAAGGCTGAGTCAACCTTTATTTATCTAGCTTATCAGGTCCTCCTCCGGCTTAAAGAGTTAGCATGTTTTAATTTTTTTTTTTTAATAAAAAGCGGCCCTGTAGAGGCTATGCAAAATAAACCACAGATAAACCTGCTATCGGCTCTTTAACAACGGGAACAAGATAACCGACAGGATTATTTCATGCAATCTGTGCTTATGAGCTTTGCCGATAAGCGTCAGCTCCTCCAGTATAAGGGATGTATAACTTCCATTCTAAGAGGGCTGCCTCAGAAATTGGGAAGCTGGGTTTCTTTGGTGTGATTAAGATAAAAGTGGGATAACGTTTGTGTCAGGTTTCCAAAAGATCTCAGATTACTGCCCGCGGGCCAGCTGGACTTCGGGTTTCCAGCACTTTGGCACAAGAGGTGGGTTGTTCTCAGTTTGGCCCAATTTGGCTGAACCAGTAGTGGTGGCGGCGGGAGGCTCCACCCACCTGCCCGGACACTTCTGCGCATACGCGTTGCACGCAAGAGAGAGAGAGAGCGTGTGCGCACGAGCGAAACGGTAGTAAAACCGGTTAAAAAAAAACACTGTCTGGTTTGAGCACTCGGTGTCAAAATAGTTCGCTATCACTGATCTATATTGACAGCATATAATGTGCTTAAGGCATTGAGGCAGAGTGTTCCTTATCTTTTTCTCATCTGAGCGAGTGTCACTAACTCTCTTCGTTTTGTTTCCAGTTTATAGGAAAATCTTGAGTGAGGATGTCGGTTGGGACACATCCGGAGACACCAAAAGAACCTTCCTGGCCTTGCTGGATGTAAGGAAGCTTTTAACAGATTTGTTTAAACGACCTCATGGTTGCCTTGTGTAACACAACTTATTGGAAGGTCCTTATGTGTGGTGCAGCTATTCACGATAGAATGAATTGGATCCATTGTTAACTGTCTTATTGGCACGCACAGCAAAAAAACAACATCCCTTGGACGTTTTTTATTAGAGTAGAATAGAAGGGATCTTGGAGATCTTCTAGTCCAACCCCCTGCTTAGGCAGGAAAACCTATACCGTTTCAGGCAAATGGTTATCCAACATCTTTTAAAAAACTTACAGTGTTGGAGCATTTACAACTTCTGGAGGCAAGTTGTTCCACTGATTAATTGTTCTCACTGTCAGGAAATTTCTCCTTAGTTCTAAGTTGCTTCTCTCCTTGATTAGTTTCCGCCCATTGCTTCTTGTCCTGCCCTCAGGTGCCTTGGAGAATAGCTTGACTCCCTCTTCTTTGTGGCAACCCCTGAGATATTGGAACACTGCTATCATGTCTCCCCTAGTCCTTCTTTTCATTAAACTAGACATACCCAGTTCCTGCAACCGTTCTTCATATGTTTTAGTCTCCAGTCCCCTAATCCTCTTTGTTGCTCTTCTCTGCAGTCTTTCTAGAGTCCCCACATCTTTTAAGAGCCGAGGTGGTGCAGTGGTTAAATGCAGCACTGCAGGCTACTTCAGCTGACTGCAGTTCTGCAGTTCGGCTGTTCAAATCTCACCGGCTCAGGGTTGACTCAGCCTTCCATCCTTCCAAGATGGGTAAAATGAGGACCCGGATTGTTGTTGGGGGCAATATGCTGACTCTGTAAACCACTTAGAGAGGGCTGAAAGCCCTATGAAGCAGTATACAAGTCTAACTGCTATTGCTATTGCTATTTTTACATCATGGCCACCAGAACTGAATGCAGTATTCCAAGTGTGGCCTTACCAAGGTATTATAAAGTGGCATTAACACTTCACGTGATCTTGATTCTATCCCTCTGTTTATGCAGCCTAGAACTGTGTTGGCTTTTTTGGCAGCTGCTGCACACGGCTGGCTCATATTTAAATGGTTGTCCACTAGGACTCCAAAATCCCTCTGGCAGTTACTACTATTGAGCAAGTAAATGTTTTGATTCCTAGAAAGGAAAGCTGTACAACTTTCTCCCTTCTCCTGTGTTCTTGAAGAAGAAGGTGGATCTGTGAAAAATAGGGCCTTAAAAAAGTCTTACAGATGTGGTGGAAGTGACATCTTCTTGATCCTAGTCAGCAAAGTTAATTGAGGTCCCTTTAGCCACTTCTGCAGAGCAGTATTCTCCAACCTTGGCAATTTTAAGGTGTGGTGAACTTCAATTCCCAGAATTCCCCAGCCAGGTAGGATCACTTCTATTGCACTTGGAGAATTAATCCAGAAAAAGGAGAGAAGCCCAGAAGTTGTATAACCCACATTTTTCAACTTTATCTAGTAGTAAGTTATGGTCTACTTTATCAAATGCCTTATTGAGGTCCAAGTAAATTATATCGACAGTAGTTAGTTGTTAAAAACTCATCAGTTTTCGGATCCTCCTGTCTTCCCTGAAATTACTATCAATTGCCTGCCTTAGAGCTTCAAAATCAAGGAAGATCCATCATCATAAATGCTGGTCTCTTTGTTCTTGTTCTTTTTTTTTCCCCAATCAATTTTTTGATTTTTTATATTCTTTATACTTATCAATGTGTGAATGGTGTGATAACTGGGCAACGTACATTACAGTACACATAAATATATCTTATTATTCCTAAATATTACATTTCATTTCCATTGTTTCATATTATTTATACATCTCTTTTATTATTGCCCTTTCTTTCTGAACCATCTTTCTGTCCTGTTGTATATCTTAATATCTTAATATTTAATTAAGAGCCGAGGTGGCGCAGTGGTTAGAGTGCAGTACTGCAGGCTACTTCAGCTGACTGCAGTTCTGCAGTTCGGCTGTTCAAATCTCACCGGCTCAGGGTTGACTCAGCCTTCCATCCTTCCGAGGTGGGTAAAATGAGGACCCAGATTGTTGTTGGGGGCAATATGCTGACTCTGTAAACCGCTTAGAGAGGGCTGAAAGCCCTATGAAGCGGTATATAAGTCTAACTGCTATTGCTAACTGCTATTAATTATTATTTCCCCCACTATTTTCTATCCCTATTTTAACTTTTCCTCCATTTTCATATGGCTGTAATATTCAAAGATGTGTCTTTTATCTCTTTTGTTGTTTATATTTCCATAATTAAATCAACGTTCCATCCTTCATTCTTCCATTGTTCAATATCTCCTTGTACAGTTTTAGTATCAATCACAATCATTTATACTTTGAAAGTATTTCTATTCATGTTCTTTCCAGGTTCTTCAATCCATATAATTCTACTATGAATACACATGTTTAGGTTAATATATACCGTATATACTCAAGTATAAGCCGAGTTTTTCAGCCCACTTTTTGGGCTGAAAAAAGCCGCCTCGGCTGATACTCGAGTCAGTGAAAAATTTGCCCGAAATGGAGGAGAAAAAGGGGCGGGGCCATGCCGCTGGGTGACGCTCGTGAATGGCCCGGCGCCCCTGTGAGTTTCCCCTCCCTCTGTGTCAGTTTGCCGCGCAGCGCGCACCGCACCATCCCCCTCCTCACGTTCTAATGTAATGCAGGGCTGTCTTACGATTCCCCTTCCTCCCCCTCCTGCCGCTCTGCAACGATGTCCCACCTCCTCCTTGTTATGGCAAGCAGCCACATAGCGATGTCCCAGAGCTAGTTTACTGTTTTTCTTTGAAATAAATATTCAAAAACATTATTGGTATCTATTTTTATTTTTGAAATTTACCGGTAGCTGTGCTGCATTTCCCACCCTAGGGCTTATACTCGAGTCAATAACTTTTCCAGTTTTTTGTGGTAAAATTAGGTGCCTCGGCTTATATTCGGGCCGGCCTATACTCGAGTGTATACGGTATATTCCTGTTATTCTTGTTTGGTTGGCAGTTCTATAAGTAACTGAATTGCAACAGAAATGCAACAAGAGTTGCTTTGGGAAGGAATCGTGCATCATAACCTGCTGTTGTTTTTCTTCTTCTTCTCAATAATGTTCCAGGCCAAGAGAGATGAAAATCCACAGGCCCATGAAGAGGTAGCAAAGAGGGATGCACAGGTAATCACGGTTTGGAAAAAAGCCAGCTACAGGGTCCCATAATGTTTATTTTTTTAAAAAAAAAAATCTCCAAATTGTTAAAAGGCCTTTTCTGCTTTTTTAAAAACTCAAATGCGGAGGCAGATATCCAGACATGAAAATGCTGTATTTATGTCAGTGGTGGGTTTCAGAAATTGTTCGAACCTACTCTGTGGGTGTGGCCTCCTTTGTGGGAGTGGCTTGCCGCCCATGTGACCGGATGGGAGTGGCTTGCCGCCCAAGTGACCGGATATGAAGATGCCGACGACACTTGTCAGAACCACCTTAAATTACCTCATACACAGTACTGGCATGCATAAGAATAGGATATAAACTTGTTTTTTAAAAGGCATCTTTGGTTTGCGTTAAAACAACTTCAACACTCGCAATGTTCTGATTGCACCACAAACGCAGTAGTCATCCTTACCTTTCACAGAGGCACTGAGTTTTATAAATAGGAGCATGATAGTGTAGAATAATCATATCCAAGGACCAGGGGTGGGTTTCAAAAGAGTTTGGGGCCTCTTCTGTAGGTGTGGCCTGCTTTCCGGGTCCACTGGTGGAACCTCTTCTAATCGGTTTGGTAGATTTGACGAACCGGTTCTACCGAATAGGTGCGAACTGGTCGGAACCCACCTCTGATTTATGTGTAGTAAAAGATCTAGGCTGGTTTTTCTCAGCCTGGACAACTTTAAAATGTGTGGCCTTCAACTCGTGGGATTCCCCAGCCGGCATGTTGAGCTGAAGAAACTCTTATCCAGTGGTGGGATTCAGCCGGTTCGCATCTATTCGGGAGAACCGGTTGTCAACTTTCTAAGCAGTTCAGAGAACCGGTTGTTGGAAGAAATCTTATTTTGTTTTTTTCCACTTTACAGGGCTAATCCTGTAAGGAAGGCAGGAAGGAAACATTCTGGTGTTGTTTCTAGCCTAATCTTTATTGCCCTGCTTACAGAAACTGCCTCTCTGGTTAACCCTTATTCCATTGTAACAGCATTGTAACAGCAAGAAAGATACTGCAAAATCCCCATTCCTACCATACTCCAGGGGAAGGATACTGCAAAATCCCCATTCCCACCCCACTCCTGGACGAAAGATACTGTAAAATCCCCATTTCCAGCACACTCCAGGGGAAGGATACTGCAAAATCCCCATTGCCACCACACTACAGGGGAAGGATACTGCAAAATCCCCATTCCCTCCCCACTCCAGGGGAAGGATTCTGTAAAATCTCCATTCCCGACCCACTCCTGGGGCCAGCCAGAGGTGGTATTTGCCGGTTCTCCGAACTACTCAAAATTTCCGCTACCGGTTCATCAGAACCTGCAGAATTTCACCCCTGAATTGGCAAAGTAATTGCCCAGAGTATCTTATTTGAAATATTACAAGGGGATAGCCATTTTATGCTCCTTCAATTCCTTTTTTCTAGCTCCTGTACAGTGCTGGTGAGAAGAGGTGGGGAACGGATGAGACCAAATTCATCGAGATTCTGAGCTCCAGCAGCTTTGCTCAGCTCAAGCTCAGTAAGAAACAGTTTTCTTCCACAGTAAAAATAAAACTGAATAGCTATTTCTTGTGTAATTAGCCAGGGTGGCGCAGTGGTTAGAATGCAATATTGCAGGCGGACTCTGCCGACTGTCAATGGTTTGATCCTGACTGGCTCAAGGTTGACTCAGCCTTCCAACTTTCCGAGGACGGTAAAATGAGGATCCAGGTTGTTGGATGTTCAATGTGCTTACACTGTAAATTGCCTAGAGAGGGCTGTAAAGCATTGTGAAGCGGTACATAAGTCTAATTGCTATTGCTATTTGCTCATTCGTTTTGCCAGGGGGAAAAGAAACATTTGCAGTCTGGATATATGGCTAGGTTTGCCCAAATTAATCAAGCTAGGTATTTAGGCCATATATATTATTAATTTTCCCTTGTCCAATGTTCTTCAGATGTATCATATTGGCTGAGGATCATGGGTTAGGAAGCTCAGTCCAGGACTTGCACTTAGCAATAGCAGTTAGACTTATATACTGCTTCACAACGCTTTGCAACCCTCTCAAAGTGGTTTACAGAGTCAGCTTTTTGACCCCAACAATCTGGGTCCTCATTTTACTGACCTCAGAAGGATGGAAGGCTGAGTCAACCTTGAGTCAGTGAGACTTTAAAATCCTAAAACAGACTAGAAACTTTATCAGAGTTTGTTGCAGAAAAATCAAATCCAGAAAGCATGCACAGATAACTGATTCAGCTGGATTCACTAACTTCTTTACATACTGTACAGAAGAATAGATGAATAAATGTACAATACCAACAGGTGGTTCTTCCAAGTAAACACAAGGCAGGAGAGTTACAGGCAAACACAAGCAGTTAGTTTCATTTCAGCAGACAAACCCAGATGGACTGCTAGTTTACTTCTCAGAGCAGCAGGCTGCTTAAGTTTCTGTTTCAATTCTCTGCACAGACTCAGATCTGTTTAAGCTCCCATTGACTGACTTAGTTGCTACGCCTATTCATTGGTTGACCTTGTTCCCATGTCTCTCCCAGTCATGAATATTTTAACAAACTTTCCAAAAAATGGCATGGAAAATAGAGTTTCAGGCTGTGACAAATTATATATTGTAAAGGAGCAATGGTTTGTAGACGGAGAAGTAAAAATGCCTCAGATTTTTTTTCACGCATCTTAAAGTACGTGCAGCTTACGCCTCTGACATTGTTCTCCTTTTGTCCTTTCTTAAAGCATTTCAGGAGTACCAAAAACTTAGTGGACACCGGATGGAGGATACCGTGCTTAATGAAACATCGGGCGACTTTGCCCAACTGCTTCTGGCCGTAGGTAAGGGAAGCGTGCGATGATCTTGCGAGTGTGTCCATATTTATACACTATTCTTTGAATTTTCTAAATCTCATGGAGGGTTGATCTCTTTCCATATATACAATGCATATAATAGATATCGATTTTTAGATATACATATAGATACCATATGTCTGTGTGTGTGTCTGTATGTTATATGTATATCGCAGTGGTGGGTTGCAGGTGGTACGCCTCGGTACGGGCATACCATTCAGATACGGTGCTTTGGAGGGCCCACCCGCCCGCCTGCCATCCTTACCTGTATTTGAGCTCTTAGGCGCTTCTGCGCATGCCGCGTACGTCGCCTGCGCGATGCTCCGCCGAGCAGCTGGAGCATCGCAGAGGCGTCGCGGAGCGTCGCAGGAGGTAAGGATGCATGCGCGTGCTCCGTGCATTCATGTGATAGTCGCCGTGCTCTGTTGCACCGTACCGGTTGCAACGGGATCCGGAACCCACCACTGGTGTATTGTATATGTGTGTTATATGTTACAGTGTTACCGTATCGGTATCATTTATATAATTCATATTTACATAAGCTCTATAGAATGTAATAATATTTGCAGATATTTACAGTGTTATCCTATTTATTGTAGATAAGACTTAGTTCTTATACTGTAATTCTGCATCTATCATCCAGCCATTTACACACACACACACACACACACACACAAACACATAGCGGCACGTGGCACGTGGAGTCATCTTTGTAGGCATGGAAGCAGTTGCACGATGTCAGCTCCAAGGCGCGTGCGCACACTGCCAGCTAATTTTTGGCCTCTCTGGAGGGCCAGGGGAATTTTTTTCACCCTCCCCAGGCTCCGTAGGCTTTCCTGGAGCCTGGGAAGAGCGAAAATGGATTCCCACCGGAGGCCCTCCGGAAGCTGGAAACGATCTGTTTCTGAACTTCTGGTAGGCCTGTTTTTCACCCTCCCTAGTCTCCGGAGGCTTTCTTGGAGCCTGAGGAGGGCGAAAA
This sequence comes from Thamnophis elegans, assembly GCF_009769535.1. NCBI lineage: Eukaryota > Metazoa > Chordata > Lepidosauria > Squamata > Natricidae > Thamnophis > Thamnophis elegans. The sequence continues at coordinate 8,843,325 of NC_045549.1, forward strand.
CAGCCTCCCTGCCCCCTGGAGGAAATACTAAGCTCAGCTTGGTGGCAAGCAGTGCACAGGAAGTGCGGCGCATGTGAGGGGGAGGAGCATGGGAGGGTTGTGTTCATATGCGCATGTGGGGGGCGCTTTGCATTATGGATGCCAGCATGGACGCGCTATCTCACACACGCGCTCACATTTTTGGCACCCGACAAAAATGCCGTCACTGCTGTATATAAATACAGTGGAAGAAGAAGTGAATGCCACTTTCCCTATTTCTGCCAAAGCCTTGGATTCCACCCAAAATTGGGAACTTCGTAACGCAAAATAGATTACTAACCCTACCACCAAGGTCTGTTTAGAAATCGTTTGTCCTTACCAGCTCTTATTTTGAGCGTTTTGGGGAGGAAAAGCAAACTGCAGATTTAATCTTGAACCACGTACGGCAGCTAAAGAGGAGGATACATTTCTACACTCGCCCCTCTCCAAAATGTAATTTCCAAAAAGGAGGTGGCCGATTACATTTTGATAGATGCTTTTGCTCTTTATTTGCTCAAACCACTCTGCAAATGTAAATATAAAAATTATGCACAAGAGGATTGTAATAAGGAAACCGTGTAAATGATTGTAATCAAGTACGAGCCCTCGGGTTAATATTTTATTTATCTACAGATTTAATTGTTAGATGTACTTCCCACTTCTTGTTCAGGCATTTAATCTGTGGGATGATTTGCAAATGCTTAAATAATTTAACTGGATATTGAATCCTGTGCAAAAATATAGCCAGATAATATAAAGGGTTTATGTTCAATTCTGTTTTTCCTCTCTTTTTGTAGTGAAGTGTGCAAATAACGCCCCTGCCTTCTTTGCTGAAAAACTGAACAAAGCCATAAGGGTAAGACTGATATGAGATTGTTTTGCCCAACCACCAACCCAGTGGTGGGATTTAAATAATTTAACAACTGGTTCTCTGGCTGGGTAGGCGTAGCCGGGTGGTCACGTGACTGGGTGGGTGGGTGCAGCCAAGTAAACGTCACATCATACCCAGCCCTGCCTCCCAGCCACTTGGCTCAAAGGCAGAGGTGGGATTCAGCAATTCTGACTGGTTTGGAATAATCCCACCACTGGCTGGCCCTGCCCCTGCCCGTTTTTTTCGCTGTTTTTCAGGCCGTTTTTGGCCCGTGTTTTGGGGCTGGAAAACAGCATGGAAAACAGCCCGAAAAACAGCCCAGAAAAGGGCTGAAAACTGCCCCAAAACAGCAAAAAAAAAAAAAAAAAAAACCCTGCCCAAAAATGGGTGGGGGCAGGGCCAGCCACTGATGGCATTAACCAGTTCACCAAACTGGGCAGAATTCTGTTCTATTTTCTATTCTTTTCTGTTTTCTTTTTTCTTTTTTCTATATTCTATATTCTATTCTATTCTTTTTTCTATTCTATTCCATTTTCTATTCTTTTCTCTTTTCTCTTTCCTCTTTTTCTCTTTCCTCTTTTTCTCTTTCCTCTTTTTCTCTTTCCTCTTTTTCTCTTTCCTCTTTTTCTCTTTTCTCTTTCTCTTTTTTCTCTTTTCTCTTTTTTCTCTTGTCTATTCCATTCCATTCCATTCCTTTCTATTCTATTCTATTCTGTTCTATTTTCTATATTCTATTCTATTATTCTATTCTATTCCTTTCTATTCTATTATTCTATTCTATTCCTTTCTATTCTATTTTCTATATTCTATTCTATTCTATTTTCTATTCTATTCTATTTTCTATTCTATTCTATTTTCTATTCTATTCTATTTTCTATTCTATTCTATTTTCTATTCTATTCTATTTTCTATTCTATTCTATTTTCTATTCTATTCTATTTTTTATTCTATTCCTTTCTATTCTATTCTATTCTATTCCTTTCTCTTCTATTTTCTATTCTATTCTATTTTCTATTCTATTCTACTTTATTCTATTCTATGCTATTCTATTCTATTCTATTCTATTCCTTTCTATTCTATTCCTTTCTATTCTATTCTGTTTTGTTGTGTTCTGTTTTGAATATTTAAAGCTGTTTGGGTCTCTGGTGTAAAAATACGTGTGCTCATGCATTCTGTGTTTTTGGAAGCAGAGTTTAAAAAACCTTCGTAAATTGAGGGATATTTTTTTTCTCATTTGTTGGCAGGGACCTGGAACTGATGAAATCACAGTGACCAGAATTCTAGTATCCAGGTCAGAAATCGATCTTCTGGATATTCGACACGAATACAAGAAGCTCTTTGGAGAATCTCTGCATTCTGCTATTAGTGTGAGTACTTCCTTGTTCAAAGTTTCAGGGTCTCTCCAACTTTCTAAGCATGGGTGATCCGATTGTAGGCAGAAACAGCTAACTGCAAGGCAGGATGCTGGAGTATGCTGGCTTATTGTGAAAATTTTAAGCATGGTGCATTCGTGGCTGACTAATTCAGCTTGTTTAGATGCAACAAATCAAGATCCTTGTGTATTTTGAGTACTTGAGGTGTGTCTAGGGGTGGGTGGGAGTGGGTTGTGAGCCTGTTACTTTTTCTTGCAGATGTTTCATTACCTAAACTAGGCAACACCATCAGTGCACTGATGATGTTACCTAGTTTGGTAATGAAATGTCTGCAAGGCAAAAGCTAAGTTCAGAGAGCACCAAGGACCCCTCATTTCAATCCTGAGCTACAAATATTCTCCTTTATCAGGACAGTTTGCTTAATGGCTGTTCAAAGTTGCGACTGACCTCCCCCCCCCCAAGACAATTATGACCCCATTTTGAATTTACAACTGGTGCAACGCGCCCACCGGCATTCACCCTTATGACTGACCACAGGGGCGCCGCAGCACTCTGCTTTTCTACACACCACCCCCATCCCATAGGTGAAATGCTCTGAAGCCTGCTACCAGTTCGGTTCGCTATAGGTTCGCTTTGAATATAAATCTCGCAAATATAAATTGCACAGCATAGCACAGATTGTTGCATAGCTGATCATCGGAACTACCAATTCACCTGAACCGGTAGCAATTTTTTTTCTACCGATCGAGCAAATCAATAGCATTTTTTACTACTGGTTCGGGCGCACTGGTTCAAACCGGTAGCATTTCATCCCTGCCCCATCCTGTCCCACAGGGTCCACGCAGGCTTCAGCCTAATCGGTGTTTGCCTCCCGGAAGCGGCCACCATTTTCAGCACACCCACAATTCATTGCAGTCGCACCAAAATGATGGCTGCTTCCCTGTAGCGCAGGGGCGAACTGCTTCCTTCTGCTTCCCCAACACGGCCTGCACCCCTGGCTTGTTAATGAATGTTGCCAGGGCGACTAGCTTTGTGTATTGGCGCCCTTCAAAGCTCGTTCACACACTGAAAGGAGGTTGATTTTGCTAAGCTCTGGTTTGCTCCCGTGTCTACAAATCTCGCGCAGCAAACGAAGCTGCGACCAATCAAACCGCATTAGGACTTAATATGATAGGAGCCGAGGGGGCTGCAAATGTGTTCAGCGGGCCTAGTTGGAACCAATCATTGTGAGGCCTCTCTAAATGAAAAAGGATTTTCTGAGTCCTGCCCAGAGAGATTTTGTGATAATCGGTCGACAAATGATAAATTCTCTTTCCGTCTCTCTCTTTCTCCCTTCACTGCACGAGTGAATGTTCTGAGAATGATAAAACAAACTGCTACAGATTTCAGAATTCCTGTTACACAGAAGGATTTTGTGATAGCGTTTCCGCAACGCTGTGAACTACGGAGTTGCGTAAGGCCGACATCCCCAAAGTTGGCATCCGTAGAGATATAGAAAGCACACAAACATTTGGGAGCATTTCTAAAATATTGACTTGGGCTAGCCACCGATATACCGTGTTTCCCCGAAAATAGGACAGGGTCTTATTTTATTTTGACCCCCGAAATAAGTGCTTGGCCTTATTTTTGGGGAGGTCTTATTACTTTTGAGGTGCAGGAGGTGGCGAGCGTGGTCATCCCGTGGCTGCTGATGTGTCCCAATATTTTCAGGGAGGGCTTATTTTAGTGGATGCGCTCAAAATAGCAATAGCAATAGCAGTTAGACTTATATACCGCTTCATAGGGCTTTCAGCCCTCTCTAAGCAGTTTACAGAGTCAGCATATCGCCCCCACAGTCTGGGTCCTCATTTCACCCACCTCGGAAGGATGGAAGGCTGAGTCAACTTTGAGCCGGTGAGATTTGAACCGCTGAACTGCAGATAACAGTCAGCTGAAGTGGCCTGCAGTGCTGCATTTAACCACTGCGTCACCTCGGCTCGGACTGGACTTCCGATTGGGCTTATTATCCAGGGAGGTCTTATTTTGGGGGAAACAGGGTAATTTCAGACAGCTTCTGTTTTCACCCCCGTGACTGCTATTCTTATGAAACAGGTTCAACCCTCGGTAGGTTTGGAAATATCATTGTAATTGGACAAGGCGCTCTATGAATCCGTGCTTGTTTCAAACGGGAAATCAAATTTTAAATTACCCGAGCGGTGGTGGGGAAACAAGCAACCTAAAAATACTAAAATAAAAACCGGAGTGCTTTTAGACGCCTGCAATAAATCTCCCATCTCCAAGGCAAGGAAAATGACATTTTCCTGTGTAATTGTGGAAGGGCCGTAAGCGACTTGAAAATAATGTTACTCTTCCTCTTTTTTTTTTATTACAGTCGGATAGTTCCGGGGATTATCGGCGCACCTTGCTCAAGATTATTGGTGGGGACGACTGATGAGGCCGACTCTGGCTGACAGCACTTGTTTCCCGCTGCTTTCACCAGTTCATAGAGCTTCTTAGATATATTTAAGCAAGGGTGCGAAGTTTCCAGTCCTCCTTTCAATTATTTTTTAATTAGGTATCATAACAGACAGATGTTTTACTACAGACACTATCTTAAGCCCCTGGATGACACTGATTTCATCACACACCGTGGATTTGGGATGAAATCTGCACTCACAGGCCAATAATCTGCCAGAAATTAACCAACCCTGGAAAGTTGGGATCTGGATGCAGTTAAGATACAACAGTGTCTTGGGCACATCCAACGACTGTCTAGGAACTGCTGTGTCTTGAACTGAGCTATTCTTGAATTGCTGTTGTGTTGTTTTAGCTTTACAAAAGGGTTTCCTGTATTTTGCATGCAATGCACAGCTACCTCAAAGGATTCATTTGTATTCCAGACCTGAAGTGCCTTAAACGGTTGTTTAAGAAATAATTTGGAAAAGTGCTATGGACCACAGGGGAACATGAATCTAGAACCTGCCCACAACTCTTTAAAGCAGCTGCATTGATGCAGCTGCTTTAAAGTTGCAGTCAGGTTCTAGGTTTGTCTTCTTGCAATCTCTGGAAACACTTTTTTCTGGAATCAAATCTCAAAAGGGACTGGCTAAAATAGCACCAGTGGCCCATTCCTCTTATGTTTATTTAGAGCAGGGGTTTCTAACCATATAGACTTCAACTCCCAAAATTCCTCAGCCAGCATGTCTGACTGAGGAATTCTGGGAGTTGAAGTCCACAAGTCTTAAAAGTTGCTACGGTTGGAATCCCCAGCCTTAGAGGACCCAAACTTAAACTGTAAAAAAATTGCCTTTAATAAGAAGGGCCAAAACCTTTCCAAAGAGGGTAGAATAGATATAAGTACTAATGTTGCCAAATTTCTGCCGTTTTTGCCATGTTGTTTTATTGAAACCATAACGTAAGAAGTTGTGATGATAGCCAACACTTGGAAAAGACACTAACCCGTCATACACCTGATATGAACACAAAGCACACGTTCGTGGTGAAGATAAGCCATTGATACCCTCATTTTGGCTCTATGGAGGAGCTCCTAGTTTTGGTCTACGGCAGGGATGTCAAACTCGATTTCCTTGAGGGCCGAATCAGGATTATGTTTGACCGTGGAGGACCAAGGTGGGCGTGGCCAGCTCAATGCCATTTGTGTCAGGGGCGGCTGTGGTAGCCTGAGCATTCCGCCAGTGAAAACAGGCTCCCGAGCTCTGCTTTCAGCTGTGACGACGCCTTGCAACCCTTAGCAAAAACGGAGCTCGGGAGTGCCACCCGCGGCGCTTGTGAACTCCATTTGCAGGTGTGACGACCTCCGGCAATACCTCAGCTAGTGAAAACGGAGCTCAGGAGGGATGTATGAAGCCGTCCTGAGCTCCGTTTTCTCTGGCAGAGGCACTGCGGGTCAGTCCTTCCAGTTTTCCAGGGCGGCCCCGCGGGCCAGATCTAAGCATCCCGCGGGCCATATCCGGCCCCCGGGCCTTGAGTTTGACACCCCTGATCTATGGGATCTCTGGGTTAAATTAACGCGGTGTTAAAAGTTGCTGGGGTTGAGGTTTTCTTCCCTTTTAGAAAGAGGTGTCTGTAAATTGGTGTCTTATTCCCAGAATATTTGAGGATTTCTCTCTGTTGCTTTGAACTGATTCCATCGTGGGAAGCGGCAAAGGATGGGCCGCGGAGGATGTGTCTGCTTTCACTGACTCATCTTCCCATCACTCTGGCACCTCCCTTGGCAGGATGCCCTTCGTACTGGGACAGGCCCACCGGTGGGGTTTTTCTCATGGCATCCTTTCTTGGGGATTGAACAAGAGAGTGAGGAGTCAGCCTGGCTGCAGACTGCAGGGAAGATAAGGCTGCGATGAAGACGTTCCACACCTTCCTTTGGTCATCAAAACGAGCGCAATCTGCTGGCCACGGGAAGGGCCTCTTCTATTCTTCTTTGAAATAAAATGTGAAAGCAAATTTTGTGGCCTGGAATGGAATAAACACTAGTAGAAGCAAATGCAGGAGAACATATTTTTTGGTGCCATGCGGGTAGTCCTCGTCTTACAGCCACAGTTGAAACCCCAAATTTATGTTGCTAAAGCGAGACAAGGGTCAGCAACCCGTGGCTCTGGAGCCGCATGTGGTTCTTTCATCCACCTGCTGCGGCTCCCTCTCGCCAGTCGGCTCCACAATTGATAGGAATCTCAGTTAGGGCAGGTACAGGAAAAAGGAGGCTGCGCTAGGAGGAGACTCTATGGTGGGGGAACTGGACTTCCGGTTGGCAGAGGAAAAAGGATGCCACATTAGGAGGAGACTCTATGGTGGGGGGAACCGGACTTCCTGTTGGCAGAGGAAAAAGGATGCCACATTAGGAGGAGACTCTATGGTGGGGGGAACCGGACTCCCTGTTGGCAGAGGAAAAAGGATGCCACATTAGGAGGAGACTCTATGGTGGGGGAACCGGACTCCCTGTTGGCAGAGGAAAAAGGATGCCACATTAGGAGGAGACTCTATGGTGGGGGGAACCGGACTTCCTGTTGGCAGAGGAAAAAGGATGCCACATTATAGGAGGAGACTCTATGGTGAGGGGAACCGGACTTCCTGTTGGCAGAGGAAAAAAGATGCCACATTAGGATGAGACTCTATGGTGGGGGGAACTGGACTCCCTGTTGGCAGAGGAAAAAGGATGCCACATTAGGAGAAGACTCTATGGTGGGGGAACCGTACTTCCTGTTGGCAGAGGAAAAAGGATGCCACATTAGGAGGAGACTCTATGGTGGGGGAATCGGACTTCCAGTTGGCAGAGGAAAAAGGATGCCACATTATAGGAGGAGACTCTATGGTGGGGGAACCGGACTCCCTGTTGGCAGAGGAAAAAGGATGCCACATTAGGAGAAGACTCTATGGTGGGGTGAACCGGACTTCCTGTTGGCAGAGGAAAAAAGATGCCACATTAGGATGAGACTCTATGGTGGGGGGAACTGGACTCCCTGTTGGCAGAGGAAAAAGGATGCCACATTAGGAGAAGACTCTATGGTGGGGGAACCGTACTTCCTGTTGGCAGAGGAAAAAGGATGCCACATTAGGAGGAGACTCTATGGTGGGGGAATCGGACTTCCAGTTGGCAGAGGAAAAAGGATGCCACATTATAGGAGGAGACTCTATGGTGGGGGAACCGGACTCCCTGTTGGCAGAGGAAAAAGGATGCCACATTAGGAGAAGACTCTATGGTGGGGGAACCGTACTTCCTGTTGGCAGAGGAAAAAGGATGCCACATTAGGAGGAGACTCTATGGTGGGGGAATCGGACTTCCAGTTGGCAGAGGAAAAAGGATGCCACATTATAGGAGGAGACTCTATGGTGGGGGAACCGGACTCCCTGTTGGCAGAGGAAAAAGGATGCCACATTGGGAGGAGACTCTATAGTGGGGTGAACCGGACTTCCTGTTGGCAGAGGAAAAAGGATGCCACATTAGGAGGAGACTCTATGGTGGGGGAATCGGACTTCCAGTTGGCAGAGGAAAAAGGATGCCACATTATAGGAGGAGACTCTATGGTGGGGGAACCGGACTCCCTGTTGGCAGAGGAAAAAGGATGCCACATTAGGAGAAGACTCTATGGTGGGGGAATCGTACTTCCAGTTGGCAGAGGAAAAAGGATGCCACATTAGGAGGAGACTCTATGGTGGGGTGAACCGGACTTCCTGTTGGCAGAGGAAAAAAGATGCCACATTAGGATGAGACTCTATGGTGGGGGAACTGGACTCCCTGTTGGCAGAGGAAAAAGGATGCCACATTAGGAGAGACTCTATGGTGGGGGAACCGTACTTCCTGTTGGCAGAGGAAAAAGGATGCCACATTAGGAGGAGACTCTATGGTGGGGGAATCGGACTTCCAGTTGGCAGAGGAAAAAGGATGCCACATTATAGGAGGAGACTCTATGGTGGGGGAACCGGACTCCCTGTTGGCAGAGGAAAAAGGATGCCACATTAGGAGAAGACTCTATGGTGGGGGAACCGTACTTCCTGTTGGCAGAGGAAAAAGGATGCCACATTAGGAGGAGACTCTATGGTGGGGGAATCGGACTTCCAGTTGGCAGAGGAAAAAGGATGCCACATTATAGGAGGAGACTCTATGGTGGGGGAACCGGACTCCCTGTTGGCAGAGGAAAAAGGATGCCACATTGGGAGGAGACTCTATAGTGGGGTGAACCGGACTTCCTGTTGGCAGAGGAAAAAGGATGCCACATTAGGAGGAGACTCTATGGTGAGGGGAACTGGACTTCCAGTCAGCTTCAGAATTGAACGAGGGGCTTCCGGTTAAGACCTTTGTGGCTCTCTGAGTGTTTAAGGTTGCCGACCACTGACTTACACCCACTCATTTTGAAGAATTTGGGGCAACCAGTCTGCTCATTACAAAAATCTTATGCAGTCAGTCCTCGAATTACAGCCATTCGTTTCATGGCTGTTCAAAGTTACAACGGCAGGGGGAAAAAAGGGGGACTTATGACCAGTTCTCATACTTATGACTGTGGCAGCATCCCCAGAATCACGTGATCCAAATTGAGGGGCTTGGCAACCGGCAGGCATTTCTAATGGTTGCAACATCCTGAGGTCCTGGAATTGTGAATTTGCAAACTTCCCTAGGGAGCTTCTGAAAAGCAAAGACAATGGAGGGAAGCCAGATTCGCTTAACGACCTCCTCATTCATTTAACAACCGTGGCAACCCAAAGTCGTAAAGTAGACTTTACGACTGCTTTGGTTTAGCCATAAATAATTTGGGGGCACGATTGTGTTCCTAAGCCGAGGGCTACCTGGAAACGTTTACGGTAATTCAGATTTAACAGACTAGCAGAGTCAGAAGGGACCTTGTAGGTCATCTAGTCCAACCCCCCCCCCTCAAGCAGGAGAGCCTACACCATTTCTGACAAACGGCAGTCCAGTCTCTTCTTGAAAGTCTCCAGTGATGAAGCTCCCACAATTTCCGAATGCAACTTCTGTTCCACTGGTTGATTGTTCTCACTGTCAGAAAATTTCTCCTTATTTCCAGCTTGAATCTCTCCTTGGTCAGTTTCCATCCATTATTCCTTGTCTGGCCTTCAGGTGCTTGGGAAAATAGCTTGACCCCCTTCCTCTCTGTGGCAGCCCCTCAAATATTGGAAGACTGCTATCCTGTCTCCCCTGATCCTTCTCTTCACTAGACTAGTCAATTCGTGTCTCTCCACTTCCTTCTGGAAAGCCCCACCATTAAATTCCCCTTCTTCATCCTCTCCTGGAAACGTGAAAAGAGAATAAATTGCAGCTGGTTCCGCTAAACTTTTTTCCTCCCCAGGTTAAAAAAAAACTCCCCAGGTTAAAAAAAAAAAACCTTTTCTGCTTCCTGTAGTTGCAGCAGCTGGATTTAGAATTTTGAATGCTAAGCACAGAAGTTATTTTCTTACAATTTCGCAAATTCCGGTTTTACCTTTCTAAATATACAGTTGTTGGTTGGTTTTTTTCTTGCTTTCCGACTTCCCCGAAAGGAGTCATTTCTGCAGCAGAGGGATTCCCCACAACACACTTGCTGCTAATATATAAAATGAATTTATTTGGCAGGTCATTTCTTCTTCTTCTGTATAATACCAGAAGGTGGCAGCATTCATACATAAAGCAGAGCACCAAATTTGTTTGTGTTATTTCTGGTTTGAGAGGGTAGCTGTGTTAGTATCCAAAACCAGAAGGAAATCTGGCCTGTGGATTCGTTTTTTTGATCAAATGTGTTTTTTAAAAATGCTACCAGCTTATGTACTGCATCCAGTTTTGATCACCACACTATTAAAAAGATGTTGAGACTCTAGAAAGAGTGCAGAGAAGAGCAACTGGGATGATGAGGGGACTGGAGATTAAAACATACGAAGAATGGTTGCAGGAACTGGGCATGGCTAGTCTAGGGAAGAGAAGGACCAACTCTTGACCAACTCTTCCAGACACCGACTCCCTCAGCCAGAAATTCCACGGTTTCTTCCTGCTTCCAGCTGCAACAAGGAGAGATTCAACCTGGAAAAAAGGAGGAATTTCCTGACAGTGAGAACAATCAACCCATGGAACAGAAGTTGTCTTGGGAAGCTTTCAAGAAGAGACTGGGCTGTCATCTGTCAGAAATGGTGTAGGGTCTCCTGCTTGAGTGGGGGGGGGGTTGGAGTAGATCAGTGTTTTTCAACCTTTTTGTGCAAAGGCACACTTTTTTCATGAAAAAAATCACGAGGCACACCACCATTAGAAACTATTTAAAAAAATTAACTCTGTGCCTATATTGACTATATATAAAGTAATTTTCCCACGGCACACCTTACACTATCTCACGGCACACTAGTGTGCCGCGGCACAGTGGTTGAAAAACACTGGAGTAGATGACCTACAAGGGGCCTTCCAACTATTTTAATCTGTTAAAGATCTATTAACTGCCAGCCTGGCATTGATGATGTAACCTAGTTTGGTAAATGAAAGATCTGCAAGAAACCAACCCAGCTTAGAGAACACCAAAAACTCCCACAATTCAGTCCTGAGAGACAAATATTCTAGGATTACTGTGTCTTATGTAAAGATCCCAACTATGATTAATGTACAAGAGAAATGGTGTCACTTACTTTGACTATGTCATGAAGGGGGATTCACTGGAAAAAGCAATTGCTGTATTTTTCGGAGTATAAGACGCACCTTTTTCCCTCAAAAAAGAGGCTGAAAATCTGGGTGCGTCTTATACACTGAACACAGCATTTTTGCCTCCCGAAACTCCACCCCTTCACCAAAATGGCCATGCAGAGCCTTTAGGAAGCTTCCAGAATGCTCCTGGGGGCTGGGGAGGGCAGAAATGAGCAAAAAATAGGCCATTGTTTGCTCAATTTTGCCCCCCCAGCCCCCAGGAGCACTCTATAAGCCCCATAAAGGCTATCCATGCCCCCTTTTTTGACAAAAATGGGCTCATTTTCTCAAAAAATGGTCGTTCTTTGCTCGTTTTTGCCCCCCCCCCCCGGAGCACTCTAAAAGCTTCCTAAAGGCTATTCTTGCCCTTTTTTTGAAAAAAAAAATTGGGCCCGTTTTTGCGAAAAACGGGCTGGTTTTGGGAGGTCTGCAGAGTGCCAAAACTTTTTTCTATTTTCCTCTTCAAAATCTTGGTGCATCTTATACTCCGGTGTGTCTTATACTCCGAAAAATATGGTATGTCAGACCTGCCTCAGCTTGAATCTCTAAGTAAAAAACGAACCTTGGCTCCATTTGTTGAGCAAGGTTATAGTTTATTAGAAGTCAAGTGAATTATGATGATGCAAAGCCGGAACTGAAAATCGTACGCCAAAACCCCCAAGTCTAACTTTCCCTTCCCTTAGGTGCTTCCCCTCATGTCCAATCAAATTCAAATAAGATGTTTTGAGAATGGTCCACTTCGAGTGTAGGTTGGTGCGCAGCTGCGTTCCATTCCCAGACGTCGACCTTGATGCCGTGTCTCAGGGAGATACTTTTCATTTCCCTTGAAATCTCTCCCGCTCCCAATCATCCCTCTCCCTAGAGTTCATGTCAGACTGGCACCGAATGCTACTGAAACGCAAGCATGAGGTAGCAGCTGACAAATTATGTTTGGAAGAGTTGGCGGTTAAAGGAAACAAGCCACCAAAGAGCACGATGCCTGGACACCATCAAAGCTGACAGCAGCCAGAGCATAGAAAAACTCAAAGTAGTGGTACAAGATCGGAAGATGTGGAGAGATCTGGCCCATAGAATTACCAAGAGGATTTGGGAGGAGTTGACCAGGCTGAGCCGGAGGGAAGGGTCAAATGTGTCACCAGTCATGAGTTCCTGCATGCCCACAAAAGATCTACCATGTTTCCCCAAAAATACGACCTACTCAGAAAGTAAGTCCTAGCTTGATTTTTACACATGCACCCAATATAAGTCCTACCCACCATATAAGCCCTAATTAAGATCCTGCCCACTCCAGGGTGCATGGATAAAAATTAAAGTAGGGTGGGTGTTGTGGCCCAACAGGAGCCGTTGGAGCTGCCACCAGCCTCTATGAGTCAGCTCTGGAGGATGTGGAGGACCCTGGACAGGGTTCCGACTCTGAGCAGGGTGCAGAGAGGCTGGTTGGCCACCAGGAGGCGCCTGAGCCTTGAACCAGTGGGAAGGAGACGAGAGTGTGATCCTGACGTCGGCAGTGAGTTGTTCCTGGATGCCTTGCACCAGAGAGCTAATAGGCGTAAGGAACAGTTGCGCAGTTACAGGAGGTAATTGCACTCAGCTGGTGGTCATTAGGCTCCTCTCCAGACTATAAAAGGACTGCTTGTGCACATGCCCCTTTTGCAGAAGTCAACGCAGGAACTAATGTTGGAGAACAGTATTGTGAGCTTGGCAGGCTGGATTGCTGCCAGGGCTTATCTGTGCTGGTTTGCTGCCAAGGACTTGTCTGTCTGTTAATAAATTCCGTAAAGTATCTTTGGCTCGGAGTGTGTGTTGGTGTGGGACGAGGGGAGTCATTAGGTGGGGATGGGAGGGGGTGGAGCTGCCATACTACTTGAAATAAAGTAAAGCCAAAGAAGTTCCTGAAGGCCTTTGACAGCGAAAAGGAGGCCAAGGTTGACGTGCGCAAGTGAGATGGGTCAGTGGGCATCATCCCCCCTGAAAATAAGACCTGGTGCCCTTTTTTGTGGCAAAAAATATAGAAGACAGGGTCTTATTTTCAGGGAAACACAGTAAATCCAGCCCACCTTGAATTTCCTTGATTCTTATCTCCTGCCAGTTTGCATTGCCTGTTAGTTGGTCAGATTCTTGTAGAGAGCTTAAATGTGCAATAAATCTTCATGCTCATTTGGACTGCTGGAATCTCCTCATTTCCCCGGCGTTTGACAGACTTGACGGACCGACACCTCTCCAGTCGGTGCCACACAGCAGCTGGGATTGTATCCATGCCAAAAAATCATGGCCCGTTTGTCACATTAAAAACGGATGATGTATGCGCAGGGAATGCAAACTTGCCATTGTATGATAACTTCCCCCAGATCCTAAGCTCTTCGTATCGTCAAGTAAACCAGACGTTCTCCTGTGACAGCCGGATCCTCTATGGCTTCCCCACAAAGGATTCCTGTTCTCTGCTCCATTTAGGAAAGCAGGGGGGGAAAAATCTGCCCTAATTTGGGTGGAACCGGATCGTTTGCAAATTGTTCAATCATCGCGATGACCTTTGCAAGGCACCGCAGCAAAATGCCAAAGGCCAGGGAAGGAAAAAGTCAGCTGAGCACGAGGAATCAAAGCGCCAACGATGGGGAGCCTCGCTCACAAAGAGAGGGCCAAGAGTGTTGGGACAAAGTTTGTTGTTGAGGACATACAAAGTTAGCAGCTTCTTCGTGGTTGAGTGCCGGGAGAATGCAGCTTCATCTGTGGCGGGGGGCAACCTCGTGCCAGCAGCAGCCACCCAAGGAACTCCTCCGAAAGCCTCCTCCTGCCCGGGGAGAAGAGAGAAGGACCACTCAGCAAAGGGAATAACGGGGCTTCAGCAACCACAGCAGGGACAGGAGGGACTGATGGACTGACAGTGCTGTGTGTGTGTGTGTGTGAGAGAGAGAGAGAGAGAGAGAGAGAGAGGGAGGGAGGGAGGGAGGGAGGGAGGGAGGGAGAGAGAGAGGGAGGGAGGGAGGGAGGGATGGAGAGAGAGAGAGAGAGAGAGAGAGAGGGAGGGATGGAGAGAGAGAGAGAGAGAGAGAGGGAGGGATGGAGAGAGAGAGAGAGAGAGAGAGGGAGGGATGGAGAGAGAGAGAGAGAGAGGGAGGGAGGGAGGGAGGGAGGGAGGGAGGAAGAGATGCGAGAGGGAGGAAGAGGGAGGGATGGAGAGAGAGAGAGGGAGGGAGGGAGGGAGGGAGGGAGGGAGGGAGGGAGAGAGAGAGAGAGAGAATACAGTCCTTCAGTCCACCAAAAGTGGCCAGTAGGAAAAAAGAGGAGCAACTTTCCCTTCCTTCCTTCTTTCCTTCCTTCTTTCCTTCCTTCCTTCCTTCCTTCCTTCCTTTCCTTCCTTTCCTTCCTTTCCTTCCTTTCCTTCCTTTCCTTCCTTCCTTGATCTATCTATTCATTCATCCATCATCTCTCTATCTATCTATCTATCTATCTATCTATCTATCTATCTATCTATCTATCTATCTATCTATCTATCTATCTATCATCTATCATCTCTCTTTCTCATCTATCTATCTCTATCTTTCTTTCTTCTTTTTAGTTCTCTTTTCTTTCCTTCCTTCCTTCCTTCCTTCCTTCCTTTGTTTCTCTCTCTTTCAATTCTCCTCTTCTCTTTCTTTTTTCTTTCTTTCTTTCTTTCTTTCTTTCCTTTGTTTCTCTCTCTTTCCATTCTCTTCCTCCCCCACCTCCGCTTTCTTTATTTCTTTCTTTTTTCCTTCCTTCCTTCCTTCCTTCCTTCCTTCCTTCCTTCCTTCCTTCCTTCCTTCCTTCCTCTTCTTCTCATTGTCTTTCTAGCTCTCTTTTCTTTCCTTCCTCCCTTTGTTTCTCTCTCTCTTTTCATTCTCCTCTCTTTCTTTCTTTCTTTCTTTCTTTCTGTCTGTCTGTCTGTCTGTCGTCTGCCTTCTTTCTTTTTCTCTCTAAAGTCCTTTGGCTTTCTTCAAAAGTCCCTTGGCGGATGCAAAACTGATACACAAAGAAGGGGTTTTTTTCCCCCATGCCAGGGGTAGAGACTCTACGCTTGCTGTTCCACCCACTCAGGTTACAGAAAGGCCTGGCTTTAATACATTTGCTCCCATTTTGCACTGGGGTGGCCTGGTCCGTTGCAACTGAGCAAAGCTGAAATGACTGGAATGCACCAGCAGAAGTGCATGAAATTTTAATGATTTTTCCTAGCTGTTTAAGATCTAGGAAAGAGGGGGATATAATAAGCATATTCTAATACAGTGTTTTTCAACCTTGGCAACTTTAAGATGTCCGGCTTTCAGCTCCCAGAATTCCCCAGCCAGCATTCTTTCCAATATATAGAATAAGGCAAAGGTATAGATTCCCCTTGCACATATGTGCTCGCACATATGTGCTGACTCTAGAGGGCGGTGCTCATCTCTGTTTCAAAGCTGAAGAGCCAGCACTGTCCAAAGACGTCTCCGTGGTCATGTGGCCGGCATGACTAAATGCCAAAGGTGCACAGAACGCTGTTACCTTCCCACCAAAGGTGTTTCCTATTTTTCTACTTGCATTTTTACGTGCTTTTGAATTGCTAGGTTGGCAGAAGCTGGGACAAGTAATGGGAGCTCACTCCGTTACATGGCACTAGGGATTTGAACCGCCGAACTGCCGACCTTTTTCATCGACAAGCTCAGCATCTTAGTCACTGAGCCACCGCATCCCATGATGTATAGAATACTGCATCCAATTTTGGTCACCACACTATTAAAAAGATGTTGAGACTCTAGAAAAAATGCAGAAAAGAGCAACCAAGATGATTAGGGGACTGGAAGCTAAAACAGATGAAGAACAGTTGCAGGAACTGGGCATGGCTTGTCTAGTGAAGAGAAGGACCAGGGGAGACATGATAGCAGTCTTCCAATATTTGAGGGGCTGCCACAGAGAGGAGGGAGTATTTTCCAAAGCACCTGAAGGCCAGACAAGGAATAATGGATGGAAACCGAACAAGGAGAGATTCAACCTGGAAATAAGGAGGAATTTCCTGACAGTGAGAACAATCAACCCATGGAACAGAAGTTGCCTTGGGAAGTTGTGGGAGCTTCATCACTGGAAGCTTTCAAGGAGAGACTGGACTGTCATCTGTCAAAAATGGTGTAGGGTCTGCTTGGGCAGGGGGTTGGACTAGATGACCTACAAGGTCCCTTCCAACTCTGTTAAGATGTCTAATCTGATATGATCTTCTACACAGGATGTACAGCAGAGTGAATGTTCAATGGTCCCCTTGGAACACCTATGAGGATAAAATACATACAGTGTAGTGATGGCCTGGGGTATTTGTGTAAAGTTTCTGCGAACAATGCTGGCTGGGGGAATTCTGGGAGTTGAAGTCCACGCATCTTCAAGTTGCTAAGGTTGAGAAATGCTGCCC
The DNA here is from genome assembly GCF_009769535.1 of Thamnophis elegans. Classification (NCBI taxonomy): domain Eukaryota; kingdom Metazoa; phylum Chordata; class Lepidosauria; order Squamata; family Natricidae; genus Thamnophis; species Thamnophis elegans. The sequence goes on from NC_045549.1 coordinate 8,860,121, forward strand.
TATTCTTTCCAACACTTTCCCTCTAGCTCAGTGTTTCTCAACCTTGGCCACTTGAAGATGTCCGGAGTTCAACTCCCAGAATTCCCCAGCCAGCATTTGCTGGCTGGGGAATTCTGGGAGTTGAAGTCCGGACATCTTCAAGTGGCCAAGGTTGAGAAACACAGCGTAGCTATTGAGTTTGCCCAACTCTTCCAGACACCGACTCCCTCAGCCAGGAATTCCACAGTTTCTTCCCGCTTCCAGCTGCCACGAGCTGTGTTTCTACTTTTAGGGTCTTGTGGGGGTTGCGGGGAGAGAAGGGGAGTCCACGTGGCTCTTTGCTTTCCAGTAAGAGTGGATGAATTGCCCTGCTCCTGGCAATGGGAAAAAGGAAGCCTTGCCAATTTAGTAAAAAATAAAAACAATCCTCCCCTCAAAAAAAAGAATTGGTATTTGCATTTCAAATCCAGATGCTTGGCTTATATAAATCAAATGTCTTTAACCAACTTTCTATTTTAAAGTTTTTAAAAAGTGAATTTAAGGACATACTTGTGCATATGTGCTGGAATGGTGGGCAGATGTTGAATTTTTCTCTCTCTCTCTTCCTCCCTCCCTCCCTCTCTCTTTTATCTATGTATTTTTATTAATTATCTATCAATTATCTCTATCATTTATATCTATCTATCTATCTATCTATCTATCTATCATCTATCTATCTATCTATCTATCTATCTATCTATCTCTATGTGATTCTATATCTATCTATCTATCTATCTATCTATCTATCTATCTATCTATCTATCATCTCTCTCTCTCTCTCTCTCTCTCTCTTCAAATCCAATAAATAGGACATGATCGTCAGCATCCGATGATGTTGAAGAAGTATCTAACATATCTCTATCCATCCATCCATCCATCCGTCCGTCTATCTATCTATCTATCTATCTATCTATCTATCTATCTATCTATCTATCTATCTATCATCTATCTATCATTTCTCTCTCATCATCTGTCTATCATCTATAATCTATCATATCCACCCATCAATCTCTCTCTCTTTTCTCTCTCTCTCCAAATTCATTGACTAGGACATGATCGCCAACATCCGATGATGTTGAAGAAGATCTATCATATCTCCATCTATCTATCTGTCTTCTGATCCCCCAGTTACATGACTTCATAGCCCAGAGGTGGGTTCCTGCCAGTTCGCACCAGTTCGGTAGAACCGGTTCGTCAAATCTACCGAACCGATTAGAAGAGGTTCCAACAGTGGACCCGGAAAGCAGGCCACACCTACAGAAGAGGTTCCAAAATTTTTTGAAACCCACCACTGACACACACACACACACACACACACACACACAGAAAGACAGACAGACAGACAGACAGACAGACAGACTCACACAGAGAGAGAAAGAGAAAGAAAGGAAGAAAGAAATAAAAAAAGAAAAAAGAAAGAAAAAGTTTAGTTTAGTTTAGTTTAGTTTTAAAGTTTATTTATATGCCGCCCTTTTCCCTGGGGGGACTCAGGGCGGCTTACAACTTGAAAGGGGTGGGGGGAGACAAACTTTTAACATATAAGACAAATACAAAATTAAGAGCACAACATTCATACTATTCGGGCGGGTTGTAGTCTTAACCCCAGGCCTGACGGGATAGCCAAGTTCTGAGGGCTGTGCGGAAGGTCTGGAGGGTGGTGAGGGTACGAATCTCCACGGGGAGATCGTTCCATAGGGTCAGAGCTACCACCGAGAAGGCTCTCCTACGCGTAGTTGCCAGTCGACATTGACCGGCAGATGGAGGAGGCCTAACCGGTGAGATCTAATAGGTCGTGTGGAGGTAATTGGCAGTAGGCGGTCTCTCAAGTATCCAGATCCACTACCATGAGAGAGAGATGAAAGAAAAAAAGGAAAAAGGGACAGAGAGACAAAAGGAAGGAAAAAGAGAGAGAGAGAGAGAGAGAGAGAGAGAGAGAGAGAGAGAGAGAGAGAGAGAGAGAGAACACATGGCCAGCAAGCTACTCCCACCAGGTCACATGGCCGGCAAGCCACTCCCACAAAGGAGGCCTCACCCACAAAGTAGGTTCAAAAATTTTTTGAAACCCACCACTGTCATAGCCATGCCAGTGGTGGGTTCCGGATCCTGTTCCAACCGTACCGGCGTCGCCCACATGGACGCGTGCAGCGTGCACATGTGTCACAGCTGCCAGCAACGCTTCTGCAAGCCTCCGCGATGCTCCAGCTGCTCAGCGGAGACAGGTAAATAGCTCGGGTGGGCTGGTGGGCCCTCCAGAGCACTGTATCGGAACAGTACTCGGTGCCCCAGGCAGGCTCCGGTACGCCTATACCGGGTCGTACTGCCTGCAACCCACCACTGAACCACGCCCACCCAGTCATATGACCCCCACCAAGCCACGCCCACCAAGCCACGCCAACAGAACCGGTAGTTTAGTTTAGTTTAGTTTAGTTTCACTTTATTTGTATGCCGCCCTTTTCCCTGGGGGGACTCAGGGCGGCTCACAGTTCAAAAGGGGTGGGGGAAGGACAAACAATTTACAACATAAAAGCATTACATCATTTAAGAACACAACAGTCACACAATTCGAGTAGGGGTTAGAGTCTTTAACCCCAGGCCAGCCGGGACAGCCAGATCTTTAAAGTGGCGCGGAAGGTCTGGAGGGTGGTGAGGGTCTGGATCTCCATGGGGAGTTCGTTCCAGAGGGTCGGAGCAGCCACCGAGAAGGCTCTCCTCCGAGTAGTTGCCAGTCTACACTGGCTGGCTGATGGAATTCGGAGGAGGCCTAATCTATGCGATCTTATCGGTCTAGTGGAGGTGATTGGTAGTAGGCGATCTATGGTAGGAAAGGTTTTTAGATTTCACCACTGTGCTCTATCCATATTGAGTGAAAATGCTGGTCAGATGCCGTCCCAGGAACTCCCCCACTTCTGAACCTCGTCCAGCGATGCTGACTTTTCTTCCTTGAACCAGGCAGTGGAGAACAGGAAGAACAGCTCCGCAACTAACCATTGTTGGCTTAAGTGGACGGAGGAAGACCCATGTATCTTTTTTTGTTTTTTTTTCATGGCTGCTGAGGCTCCTGGTAGAGCCATAATTCTTAACTCAATCTGCAGAAAACATCATTTTATGCATCTGGAACACACACAGGGCCCGGATGTGGGTGCTTCCTTCCCCCCCCCCTCTTGCCCTGAAAATGGATTTCATAAAACCTTTCGGAAAGCTCTTTAGTTGGAGTGATGGATGAGAATTAGATTGGCCAAGTGCTGTGCCAGCAGAAAGCAAGTCAGCGATTTCCTTCTCCAGCACATGGACACATGAATACATCTGGAAACATCTACGGCAGGGATGCATGCAGTGGTTCAGTTAGTAATATAGTTGTGAAGTAACTATGGCCTCCCCTGTTGTCTTTGACCGGAAATCACAAAAGGTGATCACATGACCCTGGGACACTTCTCTCTGTCTGTCTCTATCATATTTTCTCTCTCTCTCTCTCTTTCTCTCTCTCCCTCCCTCCCTCCCTCCACCTACCTACCTACTCTCTCTCCCTACCTACTGTAATTCTCTCCCTCCCCCTACTTACCTACTCTCTCTCTCCCTCCTTACTTATTTCTCTCCTCCCTCCCTCTCCCTACCTACCTACTGTATTTCTCTCCCTCCCCTAACCCTAACCCTCCCTCCCTCTACCTACCTACCTACCTACCTACCTACCTACCTACTCACTCTCTTTCTCCCTCCCTACCTTACCTACCTACTGTATTTCTCTCTCTCCCCCTACCTACCTACTCTCTCCCTCCCTCCCTACTTATTTCTCTCTCTCCCTCCCTCCCTCCCTCCACCTACCTACCTACTGTATTTCTCTCTCCCCCCACCTACCTATTCTCCCTCCCTCTCCCTACCTACCTACTGTATTTCGCTCTCTCTCTCTATTCCTCTATCTACCTACCTACCCACCTATCTATCTACCTACCCACTCTCTCTCTCCCTCCCTCCCTTATCTACCTACCATCTCTCTCTCTCTCTCTCTACCTACCTACCTACCTACCTACTGTATGTGTCTGTCTGTCTGTCTGTCATTCTGTCTGTCTGTCTGTCTGTCTGTCTGTCTGTCTGTCTGTCTGTCTGTCTATCTATCTATCTATCTATCATCATCTATCTTTCTCTCTCTCTTTCTCATCTATATCTCTCATGTCTCTCTCTCTCATGTAGCATCTCTCTCTATCTCTCCATAGACATGTGTGTGTCTGTGTGTCTGTGCGCATGCGTGCTCTAGCTACAGCATATTTATATATACAGGTGTGTCTGTGAATGTGCATAAGCCTCCCCCCTCCCTCATAAACAGCTTTGATACGTATGCAACTGATATCTCATATTTTCATTGTTGTTGTTGTTGTTTTAAAAAAAATTAAATGGAGAGGTAAGCGTTCATTTTTTTTTAAAAAAACCCTGAAACGTTGCAGCAGGAGCCAGTCCAGTTACCACACAGTATAATTTAAGAAACACCCTAACACCCGGTTTACAATGATAAGCCCTCCCCTTGTGCTTTTCCCAAGGATTTCCCCATAATTTTCTGTTATGGAATGTTTTTTCCCCCTTCTCTACTACCGGGGTTTAGGGGACAGAGATGGTTTCTAGAGAAAGGAGCAGTGAAATGATTCCGTCCCATTTACCAACTTTCGAGGCAAACAACTGTGGGTTTCTTCTTATTTGTCTGTCACATCTCAACTTCCTGTGTTTTTCCTTTCTGTGGTCGCCTAGCTCTAGCTTTTGCCTGTTTTTGCTCTCAGTTCCCATTATTCATCAGCAAATGGGGAGTTTATGCACTTTTTCTGGGAACTTCCAAAAGACAGAAGGGAGAAAAACAATAATCTTGAGGACACGGCAATCGTAACTTAAGTGTGTTTTTCAGTTGCATAGTTGGAGGAGGAGGAAGAAAATGGAGTAGGGAGAAAAGGGGCAAGGAAGGGAGAAGGGAAAAGGAAGAAGGAAAAAGAAAGAAGCGGGAAGAAGGAGGGAGGAGGGAGGAAGAAGAAGAAGAAAAGGAGAGAAGAAAAAGAAGAAAAGGAGAAAAGGAGGAGGAGGAAGAAAAAAGAAGAAAAGAAGAAGAAAAGGAGAAAAGAAGGAGGAGGAGGAAGAAGAAGAAAAGAAGAAGAAAAGGAGAAAAGGAGAAAAGAAGGAGGAGGAGGAAGAAGAAGAAAAGCAGAAGAAAAGGAGAAAAGGAGGAGGAGGAAGAAGAGAAAAGGAGGAGGAGGAGGAAGAAAAGAAAAAGAGAAGAGGAGGAGGAGGAAGAAAAAGAAGAAACAAAAGAAAAAGAAGAAAAGGAGGAGGAAGAAGAAGAAGAGAAAAGGAGGAGGAGGAGGAAGAAAAGAAAAGGAGAAGAGGAGGAGGAGGAAGAGGAAGAAGAAGAGAAAATGAGGAGGAGGAAGAAAAGAAAAGAAGAAAAGGAGAAAAGGAGGAGGAGGAAGAAGCAGAAATAGAAGAAAAAGAAGAAGAGGAGGAGGAAGAAGAAGAGAAAAGGAGGAGGAGAAGGAAGAAAAGGAGAAAAGGAGGAGGAGGAGCAAGAAAAGAAATAGAAGAAAAAGAAGAAAAAGAAGAAGAGGAGGAGGAGGAAGAAGAGAAAAGGAGGAGGAGGAAGAAAAGAAAAGGAGAAAAGGAGGAGGAGGAAGAAGAAATAGAAGAAATAGAAGAAGAGGAGGAGGAAGAAGAAGAGAAAAGGAGGAGGAGAAGGAAGAAAAGGAGAAAAGGAGGAGGAGGAGGAGGAGGAGGAGGAGGAGCAAGAAGAAGAAATAGAAGAAAAAGAAGAAAAAGAAGAAGAGGAGGAGGAGGAAGAAGAGAAAAGGAGGAAGAGGAGGAAGAAAAGAAAAGGAGAAAAGGAGGAGGAGGAAGAAAAGAAAAGAAGAAAAGGAGGAGGAGGAAGAAGAAGAAAAAGAAGAAAAGGGGAAAAGGAGGAGGAGGAGGAGGAAGAAGAAGAAGACGACAAGGAGGAGAAGGAGAAGGAGAAGAAGACAAGAAGAAGGAGGAGGAGGAGGAGGAGAAAGATGACAACAAAGAGGAGGAGGAGGAGGAGGAGGAGAAGAAGAAGAAGAAGAAGAAGAAGAAGAAGAAGAAGAAGAAGAAGAAGAAGAAGAAACATTTTCATGGGCCACCCACAATGAGGCTCACACAAGAAAGGCCACGATTGCTCGCGACACTTGTGTGAGAAGGGCAGCAAGCACCCGCAACGAGGTTTACATGAGATGAATCACGAGCGCCTGCAGCAAGGCTCGCACGAGTGGGGCCATGACCGCCCATAATGATGCTTGTGCAAGCGGGCCTGCGACCCCCCCCCCCATGCGATGCTCATGGTGACACTTCTGCGAGTTGGGCCATGCCCATACCGGCTGGCCACTCATGTGGTCCAGTGGCAATTAGGCCACGGCTCAGTAGTGGGCTGTGGCCCACAGGTTGCACTAGCAGACCATTGTAATTAATTCTACTTGTAGTTGTAGACTGTCTCCTTTGATATGTAGATTTGGTCTGAGTAACTTATTTGATGGGTTGATGAAGTTTGAGTAGACAATTCCTCCCCTTCCCACTTTGCTATTTCTTTTAGAAATTTAGCTGATTAACTTAGATAATTAGATAATTAACTTTACTGTCAATTATCTAGGGAGACACTGATTCTCAATCCTGTTAACAGAATAGAATAGAATAACAGAGTTGGAAGGGACCTTGGAGGTCTTCTAGTCCAACCCCCTGCTTAGGCAGAAAACCCTACACCACTTCAGGCAAATGGTTATCCAACCTCTTCTTTAAAATGTTTAAGAGAAGATGGAGACAGCATAAAAAATAAAATATATTTTGATATCAATCTTCCTACACTACTCCGAACAACAACAAAAATGTGTAGAATACCGTCGTGTTTTTCCTCCTCAAAATAAGATGCTTCTTTATCTATTTCTATCCAGATAGGATGAACAGGAAGTGAACTGAAATCTCCTAACTCATTTCTTGTAGAATCTGCTCCGTAAATTCTTGACTTCAAGTATTGTAAACTTTGAACTTGTGGGAAAATTGCAAAGAAAAACTCAATAATTTCAGATAGTTGCTTATCTCCCAGGCTCAGAGTGGCTCATTCATTATATTTATAAAATAAAAGTATTTAAAAAGTTTCCTGCCAGCAATTCTGTGCTCCCCAATCTATTTAGCTTAGTCTCTGATCTCTTGGCTCCCGGCACATCGATTGGTATTTTCAACTGTTTAAAATCCTGCTCTTCAGCCAAACTTTTTTCCTAGAACAACTTGCAAAGAATCAGGAAAACAATACTGTTCCTGTCCAAAAGATTATGCAGCAAAGAAAAAACAGCACGGGAGCATAAAACTAAACAAAAGTTCTCCAAATAGGCCATCAGAGTAGGAATATTTAAAGGAAAAGGAAAAGAAAAGAAAAAAAGAAAAAAAAAACATGATGAAACATGGAGATGTGTTGTTGTATTTTTTGGCAAAGATAATGAGCTGGAACTAATACACATCATAGAGAAACCTCACTACGGAGTCCACCCTAAAGCATCATTTTGTGTTTGCATCTCATTGAAATCATCTTGTTCTTGACTTAGCACATCCTGGATTTGTGTGTGTGTGTGTGTGTGTGTGTGTGTGTGTGTTCTATTGTTCTTTGGGTCTCTGTCAGTGGTGGGTTTCAAAAAAAATTAGAACCTCTTCTGTAAGTATGGCCTGCTTTGTGGGAGTGGCTTGCTGGCCATGTGATTGGGTGGGAGTGGCTTGCCGGCCATGTGACTTGGTGGGAGTGGCTTGCTGGCCATGTGACTGGGTGAAAATGTGGTGAAACTCACTTAACAACGCTCTTGCTTAGCAACCAAAATGTTGGCTCAGAAACTCTGGCATTTGAAGCACGCAAGTCTTAAAGCTGTCAAGTTACAAGACCCTCGCACCCCTAACCCTTTAGAAAAAAAAAACCCCAGGAGTGTTCAAACTTGACAGCTTTAAGACTTGTGGACTTCAATTCCCAGAATTCCTCCTCTCACTCTTCATCTTGATTATGTGCGGACGGGCTGGGGGAGGGCGCTGGAACCAGTTCTAAATGGCACTGTAGATTTGTGGAACCTCTTCTATAGAAGAGGTTAGAACTGGCAGGAACCCACCTCTGATCTTTGTTCTCTAATCCCTCTCATTGGTTTGTGATAAGCAAAGGGTTGTGAAAAAAAATGGAATTATGGATCAACATTGAAACAGAAAATTCATTCTCCTTCAAATGCTTTCAGGGAGGGGTGGATTCAAAAAGTCAGAATGATACCCTTCTCTGTGCAATCAAAGACCCTGATCCTTTAAATATGGGTGGGGGATGCAGCTAAAAAAAATGGAGCCAGCATTGTCCGGGCTCATGTGGCCAGCATGTCTATATACCAAAGGCACACAATGCTGTTATTTTCCCACCAGAGTGGTACCTATTTATCTACTCGCATTCGCATCCTTTCAAACTGCTTGGTAGACAAGAGCTGGAGCAAATAATAGGAGCTCACCTCATTGTGTGGCACTCGAGTCTCGATCTCAGGCTGTCCATTCTCCAGCTGACAAACTCAGTGTCTTTAACCGCTGAGCCATCATGCGCTCCCCACATCACCCAAACCTAAGATCGAAGTTTCATTTTCTTTCAATTTGGACCAAAAACTGCCTTGCTGTAACAATGAGATCAGCGACATACACGTTGAATAAACAACAAACAATCCAGAAGAGGGTTTTTTTTTTTTAAGTAGAAGCAAAACTAAATAAGTTCTGCTCTTTAATTAAAACAGTCAGTTTTGCCATCTTGAATTTTTTGGACCTTCAGAGCTGCGGTGGCACAGTGGTAAGAATGCAGTACTGCAGGTTCCTTCTGCGGACTGCCAGCTGCCAGCAGTTTGGCAGTTTGGGTTTCTCTGGCTCAAGGTTGACTTCAGCCTTCCATCCTTCCAAGGTTAGTAAAATGAGCACCCAGATTGTTGGGGGCAAGAGGCTGACTATGTAAATTGCTTAGAGAGGGCTGTAAAGCACTGTAAAGCGGTATATAAGTCTATGTGCTATTGCTATTGCTATTCACCCACCTTGCAAACATCCCTGTGGATTGCTCCTCTGATCATCAGAGTTTTCACAATCTCAAGGTCTTCTCCATCTATAAAAGTTCTCCTTACTCTCTTATAGTTTCTTATAGGTAACTAGCTGATAACCAGGAGTTGCCAGTCCTGTATTAGACAGGAATGGCAGTGTCAAGTGGCAACGTAAGGGCAGAATGGCATTTCCTCCCTCCTTCCCTGCTGCTGCAATTCCTGAAGAGGCAATTTCTGCAAGGGCAACTTCTCTCCGAGCCCTGATTTCGGTGACAATTAAATTAATTAAAAATGTTTTCCCCTGTGCCCCCAGGACTGTAATTTCTAATGGCGGATTTCCCCTCTTTACCAGAGGGAGCTCCCTTGTGGAGTACTGTGAAGCTGTTATCAATGTGCTGTACAGTAGAAGTCATTTTAACGCAGTACAGTAGAAGCCATTTTAAGGCACAACATGCTGTATCTTAACAGAACACAGATTTTAGGGGTGTCTTACCACCCACAATATTTGTTTCCAGACAGTAAGTCATCTGTGTACCAAGTTTGGTTGAAATTGCTTGAGGCGTTCCAGAGTTATGCTGGAACACACAGATACACACAGACACACAGACACACACACACACAGACAGACATATACACAGAGCCATTTTTATATAGATAGATGAAATTATACTTCAGTCTTTACTGATTTGATCCCTTCAGCTTCCAACTGGATTGGGAGCAAATCTTAAAACTATGCAATTGTAATACTGGCTTCTCTTACTGCTGATTCCTATCCTGTCTCTATTGTTTTCAGACACTGCCAATCACCTGACTTCCATTCAAAATAATAGGGGACAAAGCAGTGGTGGGATTCAAATAATTTAACAACCGGTTCTCTGCCCTAATGAACGGCTGGGTGGGCGTGGCTGAGTGGTCATGTGACTGGGTGGACTCAATGTCACTCACGTCAATGGGCGCTTCGCCTTAGCAGTCACAATGTAATAAGGGTTAACGGGAGAGGCAGTTTCTATAAGCAGGGCAATAAAGATGAGGCTAGAAAAAACACCAGAATGTTTCCTTCCTGCCCTCCTTACAGGATTAGCCCTGTAAAAATGGAAAAAAACCAAAAGGAGATTTCTTCCACCAACCGGTTCTCTGAACTGCTTAGAAAGTTAACAATCGGTTCTCCCGAATAGGTGCGAACCAGCTGAATCCCACCACTGGGACAAAGTCTAACCTATTTTATATACCTCGGATCGTGCCAGAGCAAGAGGAAAATGCCACAGTGACATAGTTCAAATTGTAAGGAAAGCAAGTTGAAAGGAAGGAGGAGAAAAAAATGACCAACGGCCAGGTGGAATGGACTCCGCTGAACGGGTTCAGGTAGTCCTCGAGTTACAACAGTTCATTTAGTGACGGTTTGAAGTTACAATGATGCTGAAAAAGTGACTTATGATTATTTTTCACAGCTATGACCATCTTAGCCATCCCCCATGGTCACGGGATCAAAGCTGGACATTTGGCAAGTGATTCATATTTTTTATTTTTTTTATTTTTTTATTTTAATAAATTTTTATTTCTCATATATACATTCACAATTATATGATCTCATAACTGTTATTAATAATATGTATTTGTAACAATTTTTCTCCCCTACAATTGACAATATAATTGAAATTACTTTCTTACCATCCCATAGACCCATCTTATTTTACAACAATCCTACTTCTTCTTCCTTCCTTCCCTCCTTCCATCCCTCCCTCCTTCCCCCTTCCCTCCCTCCATTCTTCTCTCCTTCCCTCCTTCCTTCCCTCCTTCCTTCCCTCCTTCCTTCCCTCCTTTCTTCTCTCCTTCTCTCCTTCCTTTCCTCCTTCCTTCCTTCCCTCCTTCCTTCCCTCCTTTCTTCTCTCCTTCTCTCCTTCCTTCCCTCCTTCCTTCCCTCCTTGCTTCCCTCCCTCCTTCCTTCCCTCCTTCACTTCCTCCTCCCTTTCCTTCCTTTCTTCTCTCCTTCCTTCCTTCCTCCTATCCTTTCCCTTCTCTCCTTCCCCTTCCTCTCCTCTACTCTTCCCCTCTTCTTCCCTTTCCTCCCCTCTCTCCTACTCTTGCATTCCTTCCAATTCTTCCTCTGCTTTTCCCTCTCTCCTTTTCCTCTCCTTTCTCCTCTCCTTCCTATCTTTCCTTCATATTTTGATTCATATTTATGACAGAGTTATGGCGCCCCTGGGGTCATGCGATCAGCTTGGTGACTTTCTGACAAGCAAAGTCCATGGGGAAACCAGATTCACTTAGCAGCCGTGTTGCTAACTTAACATCTTAAAGGCCGTAAAATGGAGCACAAAACTCACCGAGAAAATTGTCCTGCTTAGCAACAAAAATGTTGGGCTCATGGTCATAAGGTGAGGACTATTGCGCGTAAATGTAGGAAAGATGAGCAGAAGGAATCGGCGGTAAGATAGGCCAGCGTAGGATGGGGGGAGAACTTGATTAAAAATACTCACACTATGTATGCATGAATGGAGATCTTGTTCTGTATGCATGAATGGTGATCTTAGGTTTTTTATGCGGAGTTAGAAGATAAGGTTGACTCAGCCTTCCATCCTTCCGAGGTGGGTAAAATGAGGACCCAGATTGTTGCGGGCAAGAGGCTGATTCTGTAAACCGCTTAGAGAGGGCTGTAAAAGCATTGTAAAGTGGTATATAAATCTAAGTGCTATTGCTTGGGAGGGAAGAAAGGAAGGAAGGAAAGGAGGAAGGAAGGAGGAAGGAAGGAGGGAGGACGGAAGGAAAGAAGGAAAGGAAAGAAGGAAAGTAAGGGAAGGGAAGAAGGGAAGGGAAGGGACGGGACGGGAAGGGAAGCGAAGGAAGGAATGGAAATGTGAAGGATGGATGACAGCCATAGTGGTACAATAGTTGGAATCTGCTCACTGCCAACAGTTTAATCTTGACCAGCTCAAGGTTGACTCAGGCTTCCATCCTTCTGAAATGGGTCAAATGAGGACCCAAGTTGTTGGGGGCAAGAGGCTGACTCTGTAAACAGCTTAGAGAGGGCTGTAAAGCATTGTAAAGTGGTATATAAATCTAAGTGCTATTGCTTGGGAGGGAAGAAAGGAAGGAAGGAAAGGAGGAAAGGAGGAAGGAAGGAAGGAAGGAAGGAGGAAGGAACGAAGGAAAGAAGGAAAGGAAAGAAGGAAAGGAAGGGAAGGGGAGAAGGGAAGGGAAGGAAGGAATGGAAATGTGAAGGATGGATGACAGCCATAGTGGTACAATAGTTGGAATCTGCTCACTGCCAACAGTTTAATCTTGACCAGCTCAAGGTTGACTCAGCCTTCCATGCTTCTGAAGTGGGTCAAATGAGGACCCAAATTGTTGGGGGCAAGAGGCTGACTCTGTAAACAGCTTAGAGAGGGCTGTAAAGCATTGTAAAATGGTATATAAATCTAAGTGCTATTGCTTGGGAGGGAGGGAAGGAAGGAAAGGAGGAAGGAAGGAAGGAGGAAGGAAGGAAGGAAGGAAGAAGGAAAGAAGGAAAGAAGGAAAGGAAAGAAGGGAAGAAGGGAAGGGGAGAAGAGAAGGGAAGGGAAGGAAGGAACGGAAATGTGAAGGATGGATGACAGCCATAGTGGTATAATAGTTGGAATCTGCTCACTGCCAACAGTTTAATCTTGACCAGCTCATGGTTGACACAGCCTTCCATCCTTCTGAGGTGGGTAAAACGAGGACCCAGATTGTTGGGGGCAAGAGGCTGACTCTGTAAAACCACTTAGAGAGGGCTGGAAAAGCACTGTGAAGCGGTGTATAAGTCTGAGTGCTATTGCTAAGTGCTATTGCTATAACTAGTCATTTCCGATCCCCCCCCCCAAAAAAAAACATCTGTGCATTTGAGGCTGGAACAGCGACGACACTCAGCTTGAGAATTGCCATCCTTGCAAGCAGGGAGGAAAATAATTGTATGTGCTGCCTGCATCTTTCCTCCCTCCCTCCTGCAGTCATCTAAGAATCTGATGCCCACACAACCATTGCCCCCATGCATTGCCTTTTAGAGAGCACTTAAGATGCCACTGCAGAGGTAACTACATTTGCTGAATTCACACTGGATAACTGCAAGGAAAGAAGGTTTATTTGGTTTCCAGAAACCCCATTAAAGCAGCAATGTTTCTGGGGTGACTGACAAAACGGCTGAGTGAATGGATGGGTTTTTATAGGGTCCTGGGGTTTGGGGATTGAGATGCTCCAGGGAGGTTGTGCGATGTAATGAGCCTTGTGGCTTTCGCTCGTCTAATCGTGGTTACCATATTTTTCAGAGTATAAGAGGCACCTTTTCCCCTCAAAAAACAGGCGGAAAATCTGGGTGCGTCTCATACACTGAATACAGCATTTTTTTGCCTCCCAAAACTCTGCCCCCTTCACCAAAATGGCCGTGTAGAGCCTTTAGGAGCCTTGCAGAGAGTGCCTGGGGGCTGGGGAGGGCAGAAATGAGTGGAAAACCACCCATTTCTTGCCCCCCCAGCCCCAACAGCACTCTATAAGCTTCCTAAAGGCTATCCATGCCCTTTGACAAAAAACGGGCCCATTTTCATGAAAAACAGGCTGTTTTTTGCTTGTTTTTGGCCCCTCCATCTCCAGGAGCACTCTACAAGCCTCCTAAGGGCTATTCATGCCCTTTTTTGGGGGGGGAAAGGGGCCCATTTTCACGAAGGGGAGGTTTGCAGAGTGCAAAAAACTTTTTTTAAAACATTTTCCTCTTCAAAACCTTGCCGCGTCTTATACTCTGGTGCGTCTTATACTCTGAAAAATACAGTAATTGCTTTCGCTGTCAGAATATATTTCTCCTTTATTCTAGACTGGCTGGCTCTCTCTCTGATACCTTTTTCTCTGTTATTTCTTGTCCTGCCCCCAGGCCTTTGGGGAATAAGTTGACCTCCCCCCACACACCCCTCTTTTCTTTGACAGCTTCTCAATTATCGGGAGTCCGCTATTCATGTCAGCCCTTTCTCTTCATTAGACTTAAAAAGGCTTAGAAGATTTTTTTCCCCATTCCCAGCATATTTCAAAATGATGTATGCAGATGATCTAAAAGTCTTGAAGTCTTGGCACACAAATGCAATAGTCTCCAACTTTGGGAGATAACCCCAAAACCCTTTCCCTGGGCTGTATTAACTCAGGCCCACTTCTGGTTTGATGTTTCAAAGCCACGGAGCCCCTAGGAGGCCAGAGGAAATCCAGGCAGCCAGAATTCGCGGAAAAAAGGTTGGAGAAAAACAGAGCGTTCCATTAAAGTCCTTTGCGTTCTGCTTTTTTTCCTGGTTGGAATCGCTGTGATAAGGCTGCATCGGTAACTTTCCAGCATCCGCCCACAGATAACAGGAAAGCTCTTGGATCTGCTCGTGTTCACTCAACGGAAAGTCTTGTGGGAGATAGGAAAAAAAGAAAGAAAGAAAGAAAGAAAGAGAGAGAGAGAGAGAAAGGAAGGAAGGAAGGAAGGAGAAAGGAAGGAAAGGAAAGAAAGAGCGAAAGAAAGAAAAAGAGAGAAAGAAAAAGAAGGAAAGGAAGGAAGGAAGGAAGGAAAGAAAAAGGAAATTCATCAGAACCGCTTTGGGAGAGAATCATGTCCAGCATAACAGAATGTGTGAAAACAGGCCATTGTTCATTTCCTTTTGGTGTTATTTTGTTAACTCACTGCAGATCACAACAGCCACATCGTAAAAGGGGGGCTTAGAAGGAGACATCTGACCTGCCCCCCCAGCCCAATCTTCAAGTGCCAAAACTCGTAGTTTTAAAAAGCAACCGCCAGAAAAGTAAAAGCTGGATTGAAATCGAAGACAAATTACAGCATGACTGTGAGAAAGAGCGACTGCTCTTGTTTTACAATCCGTTCTGCTTCTTTCTCATTTTCTTGTCTTTCTTAATACCTTCTCCTATTGGTATCTTATGATTGATCCCTTGTTGCTGTATCTTATGATTAATGATTGCAACGGTGATCTATGATACATGGCCTATCACTTTGTTGTTTGGATGTACACTGAGAACTTATGCACCGGAGACAAATTTCTTGTGTCCAATCACACTTGGCCAATAAAAATATTCTATTCTATTCTATTCTATTCTAGTCCAGTCCAGTCCAGTCCAGTCCAGTCCATTCTCTATTCTATTTTATTCTATTTTATTTTATTCTATTCTATTCCAGTCCAGTCCTGTCCAGTCCATTCTCTATTCTATTCTATCCTATCCTATCCTATCCTATCCTATCCTATTCCAGTCCAGTCCAGTCCAGTCCAGTCCAGTCCATTCTCTATTCTATTCTATTCTATCCTATCCTATCCTATCCTATCCTATCCTATTCTATTCCAGTCCAGTCCAGTCCAGTCCAGTCCATTCTCCTATTCTATTCTATTCTATTCTATTCTATTCTAGTCCAGTCCAGTCCAGTCCAATCCAGTCCATTCGCTATCCTATCCTATCCTATCCTATCCTATCCTATCCTATCCTAGTCCAGTCTCTATTCTATTCTATTCTATTCTATTCTATTCTATTCTATTCTATTCTAGTCTAGTCTAGTCCAGTCCAGTCCAGTCCAATCCAGTCCATTCGCTATCCTATCCTATCCTATCCTATCCTATCCTATCCTATCCTATCCTAGTCCAGTCTCTATTCTATTCTATTCTATTCTATTCTAGTCCAGTCCACTCCACTCCACTCCACTCCCTATTTTCTATTCTATTCCATTCCATTCCATTCCACTCCACTCCAATCTCTTTCTAAGCATTCCATTATTCCTCCCTCAAAAGCATCTCTAGAAGGACTCTTTGGCTGCTAAGTTACTTCTCTAAACTACCATTCTAAGCTTCTGCAATGTTCTCCAGAGACATAGGATTTAGAGTTTATTACTGCTCTGAGCTGGGAATTGAGGAACCAGCTCCATTCTCTGGAAGATGCTGGGGGAGGGAGTTTGCGTTGTCAGAAAAAATAAGGAAGAAAACAAGAAAACAAGCATTCTTCGGCAACTTAGCTCAAAATTAGCTGGCAAAGCACGACCGGTTTCATGGCAATCTCCAAAGCTCTTTCTCCTTTTGTGCTCCAGAGAAATCCACTAACAGCAGCAGAAGAACAAAAGACTGAAGACTTTTGCTAAGTGGCTAAAACACTGAGCTTGTCGATCAGAAAGGCTGGCGGTTTGGCGGTTCGAATCCCTAGGGCCACGTAACGGAGTGAGCTCCCGTTACTTGTCCCAGCTTCTGGCAACCTAGCAGTTCGAAAGTATGTAAAAATGCAAGTAGAAAAATAGGGATCACCTTTGGTGGGAAGGTAACAGCGTTCTGGGCACCTTCGGTCACATGACCATGGAGACGTCTTCGGACAGCACTGGCTCTTCAGCTTTGAAACGGAGATGAGCACCGTCCCCTAGAGTCGGGAACGAGTAGCACATATGTGCGAGGGGAACCTTTACCTTTATAGACTTTTGCGTAACTCAAAGAATAGTAGAGGTTTTCGTTGCAGTTGCAGAGCACAAAAAGTAGACTTACTCATTACGTGCTGTGATGTGATTGATTTGTTGCTTGGCATGTCACACAACTTCCCCATCATTGCGGCTAGTCAAATGTAGCTGATAACATTAGGTTTTATTTTGAAGTACCATCTACGGTTTAGCCAACATTTATGAGGAACAAGACGATGCTTTAGTAGTAGTTGACCCAGAAATATGCAGGTATCATCTGCCAGAACCGTACATTAAATCTCACCAAACTGATACTCCCTAAATATGTTGGAAATCTCCCAGAATTCCCAGGTAATATGCATATCAGGAATTCTGGGAGCTGAATTCCATCAAATCTAGAGGGCAACTTCAACTTTCATGACTAAGGTGGTACTAGAACTCTCCATCTTCTCATGATTGGCCCAGTGTCAACCAACCAACTTTCATGGCTAAGGTGGGACTAGAACTCTCCATCTTCTTGTGATTGGCCCCATGTCAACCAACCAACTTTCATGGCTAAGAGGGGACTAGAACTCCCTGTATCCTGCTGATTGGCCCAGTGTCAACCAACAAACTTTCATGGCTAAGATGGGACTAGAACTCTCCATCTTCTCATGATTGGCTCCATGTCAACCAACCAACTTTCATGGCTAAGGTGGGACTAGAACTCTCCATCTTCTCATGATTGGCCCAGTGTCAACCAACCAACTTTCATGGCTAAGGTGGGACTAGAACTCTCCATCTTCTTGTGATTGGCCCCATGTCAACCAACCAACTTTCATGGCTAAGGTGGGACTAGAACTCCCTGTATCCTGCTGATTGGCCCAGTGTCAACCAACAAACTTTCATGGCTAAGATGGGACTAAACTCTCCATCTTCTCATGATTGGCTCCATGTCAACCAACCAACTTTCATGGCTAAGGTGGGACTAGAACTCTCCATCTTCTCATGATTGGCCCAGTGTCAACCAACCAACTTTCATGGCTAAGGTGGGACTAGAACTCTCCATCTTCTTGTGATTGCCCCATGTCAACCAACCAACTTTCATGGCTAAGAGGGGACTAGAACTCCCTGTATACTGCTGATTGGCCCAGTGTCAACCAACAAACTTTCATGGCTAAGGTGGGACTAGAGCTCTCCTCCGTCTTGTGGTGATTGGTCCAGTGTCAACCAATTACCTTTCATGACTAACGTTGGACTGGAACTCACAGTCTCCCACATTCTAGCCTGGTGCGTTAAGCAGTAGACCAAACTGGACAGACATCATATTTATAACTCTCTGCACTTCCTGAGGGTTTTACAACTCAACCGAACTTTGTCCACTAATAGTAGACTGACTGAGCCAATCTCATTTGTCAGCGGTGCTCCAGGGGTTTAAATTCCTGGCAAAAAGTGTGCTCAGAATCACTGTAGAAGTATGTGAACATTTTGTAGTTATTTCATGACACTTTTGGATCTGTCAAGCGTTGACCACGCTGTTTCCTACTTGGGCAATTTCCTTCCTCCTTTACAAGAAATCAACCCTGTTTTCAATTTACAGTTAGGGCTTGGAGATTAAGTGCTTGTTTTTATTTTAAAGAGGGTTGAAAACGTTCTGATCCTGAGGTTTTTGTGGTCTCGTTCACATGGCGTTATGGTCCGACCAATTGGACCAATTGGATCATCAAGTTTCAGCGGGTTTTCAAAATTCTACCCAACCTGCTTGACAGAAGATAGTCGGTCAACCGTGACCCGACAAAAGCGCGCACGACAAAAGCACGCCGACAAAAGCGTGTCGCTAAACTGTCATCACCACAGCGACAACAGTGCGGCAACAGAAGGGTGCTTTAGAACAGCGCGGCGACAGAAAGCTCATTTAAGTTAAGGTAAGGGTTAGGGTTAGGGTTAGCGTTAGGGTTAGGGTTAGGGTTAGGGTTAGGGTTAGGGTTAGGGTTAGGGTTAGGGTTAGGGTTAGGGTGAGGGTGAGGGTGAGGGTTAGGTTAGGGTTAAGTTTAGGGTTAGGGTTAGGGTTAGGTTTAGGGTTAGGGTTAGGCTTAGGGTTAGTGTTATGTTTAGGGTTAGGGTTAGGGTTAGCTTTTGAATACTAGTAAAAGCATTTTGCTGACCACTTCAGAAGGCGCGGATTTGCCCTCCGCGGTTATGTCGGCCCGCTAGGGTCGCATTTTGCTTAGCGCTTCGGGCAGCATGGATTTGCCCTCCGAGGTTATGTCGGTGCGGAAAAGGGCTTCGCGGTTTTGTCGGTGAACCTTGGTCAACAAGGGAAATCCTGGTGACTGGCACTGTTTCGGCATCCTGTTGTATGAAGTATGACAACAATAAGCACACAACCCCATTTAAAATGTGGTCTTCTAACATTTCTGTCAGGTAATGAGGATTTAATAGCTGCCAGCTGATGTAAGGTTGTAAGCTGATGCAATGAGGATGATTCAGTAATAAAGGCATCGCAGGTTTGAGCCAAGGTGGCGCAGTGGTTAAATGCAGCACTGCAGGCTACTGCTAGATCAGCAGTTCAGCGGTTCAAATCTCACCGGCTCAGGGTTGACTCAGCCTTCCATCCTTCCAAGGTGGGTAAAATGAGGACCCAGATTGTTGGGGGCAATATGCTGACTCTCTGTAAACCGTTAGAGAGGGCTGAAAGCCCTATGAAGCGGTATATAAGTCTACTGCTATTGCTATTGCTATTGCTATTAAGACACTGGTGGGGTGGAGACTCTGCTGAGGTGTCTGTTAGGGGTATCTCCGTTGGGAAACAGAAAGCAGCGCAGTGGAATGTACAGCTAGAGAGAAGGGACGTTGCTAGTAGAAGAAACACACGAATAGAGTCTCAGACACTGCTAGTAAAAACAAGTAGCTTTACTACTACTAATAGCTTCACAAGCAGTGATAGTATGTATTTGTCCAAACACAATTCAAAGAACAAACAATTGCTGACAGTCGCAGTTCACGTTCCAGTCATCAAGCGAGCAAGTAGTTATCAAGCATAGGACAAGCAGAGAGAGAGAGAGTGAGCTTTCCTGACTCCCTCTTATTGCAAAGATAATTACATTTGATTGTAAAGTTAATTACAGCTGATAAGTACATTCATACGTGACTCACTAATCTCTCACACAGAAACCTGGGCTATAACTTCCACAGTAGAAATTTGCATGCAGGTTGATACATGCAAGGAAATTCTTAGAGTGACTTAGATGCAAGCAATGGATATACAAGGTTCATGCTATCAATGAACCTATTAAAAGATATGACCATTAGGTAAATTGCATTCGCTCCAAATGAATGGCTACTCATGGGAAACCGACACCCACAGCTGGACATAAATGACCTATCAGAAAGATGCTGGAACTTTGCAATCAGCAATCCTTACTTCCTGTTGTGGCCCACCAGCACAGCTAGTGGCAGACTCAGACAGTGAGGAGGTTGGGGAGGAACATGGGCCAGGCCTGGAGTCTGGGGAAGGCCCTGACGAGGGCTCTGTGTCGGAGGCAGAGATGGGGCCAGGGCCATCTGACAGTTATCAGTTGCTTCTGGAGTTGGAGATCAGTGGGGCAGAAGAACAGCTGGGGCCTGTTTCCGGTGTGCGCGTGTGCAGAATTGCCAGGAGAAGGGAACAGTTAAGGAACAAGGGTTGACTCAGGAATAAAGCCACAGGCGGACGGTGAATGGCCCCTCCCATAGGGAATAAAGAGGAGAGAAAGGGGAGTGGAGTTTGCAGGAGATAATTAGTTCGCTTAATTAGTGTGAAGATCTGTTCGTGACTCTCAGAGACTCCTTGCCAAGTATTTTCTTGTACAGCCCTTGTATTTGGAAGATATCGGCCTGGCAGCTCTCCAAGCCTGATAAGGTCTGTGGTTTTAAATTCACCCTTGAAAGACTGTTTGCCGGGACTTTGCTGGCTGTGAATGAGCGGAATTCACATTCGCTTAATAAAAGGAGGTTTTGTCGGGACAAGGAGTCTGCTTCGTGATTTGGTGAAGCCTAGGTCAGAATACTTCCTGTGAAGGAACATAGAACGCAGAATAACAGAATTGGAAGGGACCTAGGATGTCTTCTACTCCAACCCCCTGCTCAAGCAGAGGCCCTATACCATTCTGGACAAATGCCTGTCCAATCTCTTCTTAAAAGCTTCCAGTGATGGAGCTTCTGAACTTCTGAAGGCGAGCTGTTCCATTGGTTGATTGTTCTCACCGTTAGGAAATTTCTCCTTAATTTGGACTAGGAGACCTTCCAACTTCGTTATTCTGTTATAGGTACCTACTGAATAGCACCTGTACCTGCACCAACAGCTGATTTTTGGCTTCTTTCTCACACTTCAGAATAACAGAGTTGGAAGGGACCTCAGAGGTCTCCTAGTCCAACCCCCTGCTCAGGCAGAAGAACAACCTCTCCCATTTCAGACAAATGCTTGTCCAAACTCTTCTTAAAAACTTCCAGGGTTGGAGCATTTACAACTTCTGGATGCAAGTCGTCCCACTGATTAATTGTGCTGTTAGGAAATTCCTCCTAGGTTACTTCTCTCCTCGATTAGTTTCCATCCATTGCTTTGTTGAAAGAAATGTCCTTCTGGGTTCAGCTCCAAGTGGGGAAGAAGACACTGGAGACATGGAGGCTGCTTGGAAAGATGGTTTATTGTTGGACAGGGCCACATGGCTTGAGCCCTGACCAGGAAAGGTGATCACATGTTTCAATGTTGATGGAGAAGAAGAGAGAAAGGGTGAGGAAGGGGCTTGCTAGGCTTTTTATACCCTGTTTAGTCCCACCTCCCTGTTTCCTGTTCCTGTGTAAGAAATGTATTCTGATTGGTTGTCAGACTCCCATGGTGCCATGCAGGGGGCTACTCTCTAGGCTGCGATGAGTTCTCAGTTGCCTTGTGGTCAGTTGAGTAATATCCCTTCCCCCTACAGCTGCAGTGAGGAGAAGTCTTTATTATGTAAAGTGGGCTAGCCTGGCCATCTTAATGGCCCATTAGCTGGGGATGGGCAGAAAGCTACAGGGAGCTATTCTGTCTTTTAAAACATGTTTCTTCCTTTTCACATCCAGAGAAATATTCTGCCTTTTCAATATTTCCTAGGATATTTCATTTTTCTGGGAGAGGGCTGGGTGATAACTTCCCACAGCTTCTTGTCCTGCTTTCCACCCCATTTTTTCCCCCCTGTCAAAGAAAGTCCTTGTTTTGCAACGACTTTCCCAGATGGCACAAAGGGTCCACGCAACATACAGAGTACAGAGGCGAATGCTGCCGTTGCTTCTCAGTAATTGGTCATTGGAGGAAAGCTTTGCCTAACACTCTGGAGATCCATTCTTTGCTAAAAAATAATACTAATAATAATAGCACCGAGAAATGTGTGTCTGTCCGTGTGAACGGTTGCTATGTGGTTGCACACCGATGTTAAGAATTCACATATGGCTGTGGTGGACGTGCAATGAGGCAAAAAATTATTGGAAAATGATTCAATCATGGTTAGAATAAATGGTGGGAGACCAAATCTTGTTTAAACCGGAAATTTTTCTCCTGGGTATAATACCGGAGGGCTTTAAGAAAGATACACTTTATCTAATTATTCATGTACTAACTGCGGCGTGCATAACTTATGCACAATATTGGAAAAAAGAAAATACACCATCAGAGCTAGATATCATCAGAAAAGGGTTGGCCTGTGCGGAAGCAGATAGGCTC
This sequence comes from Thamnophis elegans, assembly GCF_009769535.1. Taxonomy (NCBI): domain Eukaryota; kingdom Metazoa; phylum Chordata; class Lepidosauria; order Squamata; family Natricidae; genus Thamnophis; species Thamnophis elegans. Next base: position 8,882,322 of record NC_045549.1, read on the forward strand.
ACTCTCGAACTTAAAAATAAAGGGGAATCAGAATATTTTGAAGTCTGGAATAGATTTTATGACTGGTATAAGACAAGGTGACAAGACTGGAACCAACTGTATATATTGTGATTGGACAGAAGGATAGACAATGTATTAAGTAGGCTAATTGTTAATGGTTGTGACTAGCTGTATATAATGTGAATGTATGGTCACTTCAACTTCGCGATACTGCATTGTTTTAAATGTAAAAATAATAAAAATATATTGGGAAAAAAAGAATTCACATGTGGGGTTAACAACGGGGAAGCAACCGACCTCCTTAAGTCCTTTGTTTCTCTTATTTTTCAACAACCTTTCAGACCTCAGGAACCACTAAATTCATCATTTGAAATCCCGCGGACCACTAATATGATCTGCCCAATGATCGGCTGGGTGGGCGTGGCAAGGTGGTCATGTGACTGGGTGGGTGTGGCCAACTCGATGTCACTCACATCAAGGGGTGCCTTGCCAGCATCTACTCACCACTCCTCGCCTCCCCGCCCGGGCTCCTTAGGAAGCAGTTGCTGGAGCTAAGCAGCCACCATGAGAAAGAGTTGGCAAAACAGCTGGCTCAGTTCAAATTGGATCTGACCGAGGAGGGGGCTCAGCAGAAGCACCTGAGTGAGGACTGCAAGCATGGGCTTTCCAAGCAGAGGGAAGAGCTGTGGGAGGGCAAGGCCAGGTACCGGCGCCTGGAGGCTCAGCGGGCTGAGATGGCCAGCCAGTTCCAGGCCATGATGCAGTCCCACTGGAACGAGCCCCCCCCCAGCTCTTTGCTACCGGCGGTGCTTCCCTCCAGCCTTCGCCCAAATCCCTGCACCAGGAGGCTGAAGCAGACTCCAAGTCGGAATATCTGCCTCCACATCTGGCCTACACAAAAAGACCTCAAAGGGGGAGACTCTCTGCAGCAACACAAACCCTTCATGGTATTGGACCTGGGTACTTGAGAGACCGCCTGCTGCCAATTACCTCCCAAAGACCCATTAGATCACACAGGGTCGGCCTCCTCCGGGTTCCGTCTACCAGCCAATGCCACCTGGCTACTACCCGGGGGAGGGCCTTCTCTGTTGCAGCTCCGGCCCTCTGGAACGAACTCCCCGCAGAGATTCGGACCCTCACCTCCCTCCAGGCCTTCCGAAAAGCCGTCAAAACCTGGCTTTGCCGGCAGGCCTGGGGTTGATGAGTTCCCCTCCCCACTCGACCTGTGTGGTTGTGTGATTCTTGGCTATTTTAACTACTTGTATTGTGTTCTATGTTCCCCTTTTTCCCCCTTTGAGTTGTTCGCCGCCCTGAGTCCCTCCCGGAGAAGGGCGGCATACAAATAAAATAAATCTAAATCTAAATCTAAACATTCATTGCATGTATCCAGTCCAGGAGCCATAGTTTGAGGACTCCTGATTTAGGGCAACATAAAAAACACAAATACTTTTTCTGTGGACCAGCAAAATTTTCTCGTGGACTACCAGTAGCCCACGGACCACCAGTTGGTGACCGCTGCTTTAGGACACTTGGCTCAAAAAGACTCCCCCCCCCCAAATGATTTTCGGAACAAACTCTGAAAGCAGAAGAAACTTTCCACCCAGATCCCGGCTTGTGCAAGAGGGGAAACAGCACAACGTTGCGTCATCTTTTGACACAGGCTTTTGCTGACTCAGCAGGGGAAAGTCAGTCTACCCGGAGAGGATGGTTCTCGCTCTGCAGTTGTTGTTTTTTTTCCAATTATGAAAGTTTCTGGCTAGCTGCCTCCGGATAATTAAATCTTGGGGATTGGCATGGGCTCCTTTTGGTAAGAGCAGCTAGAAAGAGGAAGCCAGGTATGGGTGAAGTTCCTCCCCGCCTGTCGTTGATGAGGAAGGGCGTTGCAAAATGCAGAGGTGGGGAATCGTCACGCAGAAAGAGCAGGATGTAAAACTGCTCACCCACCCCTGATACCTTCCACATTACTTCTGGGAAGTAACACAGCTGAGGCACAGCAATCTACTGTATCACATGAATCAGCTAAGAGGATATAAGTAAGTAAAGCACCATATGACTGCATATCTTCTGATCCATCCAACATCATAATAAAGTTTGCAGATGACACAACAGTGTTGGGTCTCATAACCGGAGGGGACGAATCACCATACAGGGAAGAAGTCCAGAAGGTATCCGCATGGTGCTCAAGAAACAATTTACACCTAAATACTAGTAAGACAAAGGAAATGGTGCTAGATTTCCAGAAGCACAGAGAGAATAGAATAGAATAGAATAGAATAGAATAGAATAGAATTTTATTATTTGTATGCCGCCCTTCTCCGGGAGGACTCAGGGCGGCGAACAATTCAAGGGGGAAAAAGGGGAACATAAAAAATGAAATACAAATAGTAAAAGTAAGCAACAGTCGCACAGCCATACATGTCGAGAGGGGAGGGAACTCATCACCCCCAGGCCTGCCGGCAAAGCCAGGTTTTGACGGCTTTTCGGAGAGGAACTTGCCCCACTGTATATCGAGCGGGGGCATGCGGAGAGGGTTCCCTCTTTTAAATTCTTGGGAGTGCTTATTAGTCAAGATCTCACCTGGAAAAACAACACGTCTCTGGTGATTGGAAAGGCCCAACAGAGACTTCATTCCCTTAGAGTCCTGCGAAAAAATCAGGTGGAACAACGGCTGATGACCTCTTCCTAATGGTCCACCATAGAAAGTGTCCTCACATATTGTGTTACAGTATGGTATGTTGGTTTAACAGCTGCAGACAGGAAGGTACTTCAGAGAGTGATCAATTCGGCACAAGAAACCATCGGTTGCCCTCTGACACCACCGGATGACATCGCCAGGTCTCGCTGCTTTAGCAGAGTAAGGAAGATACTCAGAGATGATTCACAACCTGGTCAGTGTCTCTTTGCACTTCCACCATCGGGCAGAAGGCATCAAAGTATAGCCAGCCGAACAAACAGGTTTAAGGATAGTTTCTGTCCTTGGGCTGTGAGACTTTTAAATACAACCACAATCACCCCATGTACACACTAGTTTTTCTTTCTTTCTTTTTTCGTTTCTGTTATAATTTTGCACCAGTGAGGTTAATACCAATTTCGTTGTATTTAAGTACAATGACAATAAAGTTTATACTTATACAAGGGCAGGTGGGGGCCAGATGATTGCTGGAACGAACCAGTTTGCTCCCCAGCTGATCGTCGGAGCTGCCAGTTCCCCCGAACCAGTCCAAACTGGCTGAATCCTAGCCCTGAATACTGCTATTATGTCACACCTAATTCTTCTTTTCTTTGGACTAGCCAAACCCAAATCCTGCTGCCGTTCTTCGTATGTTATCATCTTCAGGCCTTCAGTCATATTAGTTACTCTTCTCTGAACTTTTTCCAAAGTCTCAACGTCTTGTTTGCAGCATGGTGGCCAAACTCTGCTAGGGAGGAGTTGACTTTATTCTCTTCCTCCCAACCAAGCTATCTAAACCCAGGGTGTCCAATCTTGGTAACTTTAAGACCTGTGGACTTCAACTCCCAGGATTCCTCAGCCAGCCATGCTGGCTGAGGAATTCTGGGAGTCGAAGTCCACAAGTCTTAAAGTTGCCATGATGATCACCTCTGATCTAAACTTTACTGTCTCTTGGCTTTCCTGGGGAATCCAGACTACATTCTACCGCAGCAGCCAGGTTCTATGGAGGCAAACGCTAGGAGGGATCTAATCAGATAGTCTTTCACTTACAACCACCATCGAGGCCAGCCTTTCTGCTACTAAGTGAGGCAGTTAAGTGAGTGTTGCCCCCTTTTTACCATCTTTCTTGCCACCATCATTAAGGGAATCCCTGCAGTTGTTAAGTTACTAACACAATTGTTAAATGGATATAGTTTCCCCAGGGACTTTGCTTGTCAGAAGGTCGCAAAAGGGGGATCCCATGGCCCTGGGACATTACAACCGTCGTAAATATGAGCCGGTTGCCAAGCCTCTGAATTTCGATCACGTGACCATGGGTAGGATGCATCAGTCGTACGTGTGAGAAGCGGCCGTAAGTTCCTTTCTCAGTGAACGGACACTAAATAAAGTGTAAGTTGAGAATGACTTGGACCAGTGGTGGGTTTCAAAAATTGTTCGAACCTACTCTGTGGGTGTGGCCTCCTTTGTGGGAGTGGCTTGCCACCCATGTGACCGGATGGGAGTGGCTTGCCGCGCATGTGACCGGATATAAAGATGCCGACGACACTTGTCAGAACCACCTTAAATTACCTCACACACTGCACTGGCATGCATAAGAATATGATGTAAACTTGTTTTTGAAAAGGCATCTTTGGTTTGCGTTAAAACAACTTCAACACACGCAATGTTCTGATTGCACCACAAACGCAGTAGTCATCCTTACCTTTCACAGAGGCACTGAGTTTTATAAATATGAGCATGACAGTGTAGAATAATCATATCCAAGGACCAGTGGTGGGTTTCAAAAAGTTTTGGAACCTGTTCTGTAGGTGTGGCCTGCTTTCCGGGTCCACTGGTGGAACCTCTTCTAACCGGTTCGGTAGATTTGACGAAGCGGTTCTACCAAATAGGTGCAAACTGGTAGGAACCCACCTCTGACTTGGACCCTAAAAATCCCTTTTGTGCCTCTTGTTGAGCCGATTTTCAGCCCTCATTAGCAAACAGTTGCTAATAAAAGAAGACAGGCAGTTTCCCTGCACCTGTGTCTTTCACATACTCCTTTCTGTATCTTTTCGGTCTTCTTTCCACTCCCACTCCCACGGTGTTGTGTTCACACTCGGAGGATCAGCAGCCTCAGAGCTCTTTGGTGGGTGGGTGGACAGTTACAATGTGCCTTTGCAAGCCAGGAACAAAGTGTAATTGTTGCTTTTGAAGTAAACACAAGGGAGACAAAGACTCTACTGATGTGTGTGTTTGTGTGTGTGTGTGTGTGTTTTACAGCAGCCCTAAACTTGGTGCACTTACCGCATCTTTGTACGGTCGTTCATGATTGCACTCGATGAAAGAAGGAAAATAAAACAGGACTAGGCCAAGACCTGCTCGGCTCCTGGACGTTTCGTGACCAAACTAGGTAACATCTTCAGTGGACTTCAGTGGACTGAGGGAAGTGTCTTGTTTTCATAGTTGTTTGGTCTCATGGCTGGTCGAATCACGAGACTGATTGAGTCACAAGGCTGGTTGAATCACAAGACTGACTCTGGTCTCGTGACTTTTGCGACTTCTTTTTTTTTTAACAGTTTATTTGTACATTTTCAGTTAACCTACACAAGTGCTTTGTGAATTGACTTTGTGACTTCTGACTGGTTGCCGCTAGGAGCGAAATTCAGCTAGCGGGATGATGGCTGATTCTGTCGTTGACTCATGGTTTGGGTCAGGGGTGAAAGGCTACCGGTTCGGGCTGGTTCGCCCGAACTATAGCAAAAAATAATGCTACTGGTTTGCCCGAACCGGTAGCAAAAAAAATGCTTTAAAAAGTTTTTAAAAGTTCCGATGGTTCACCCAAACCGGTAGTTAAAAAATACTTTTAAATACTTTTAAAGTTTTTTAAAAGTCCCAACAATCAGCTGTGCGACAATCATCTATGCCGCACAATTTATATTCACTAGAAAGCAGGAAATCTAAACCACCCGGCACAGCTGTTCCAGTGGTGGGTGTCAAATTTTTTTAGAACCTCTTCTGTAGGTGTGGCCTGCTTTGTGGGAGTGGCTTGCCGGCCATGTGACTGGGTGGGAGTGGCTTGTGGCCATGTGACTGGGTGGGCGTGGCTTGTAGCCATGTGATTAGGTGGGAGAGGCTTGCCAGCCATGTGACTGGGTGGGCGTGGCCAACTTGTAAAATGTGGTGAAACTCACTTAACAACGCTCTTGCTTAGCAACCAAAATGTTGGTTCAGAAACTCTGCCATTTGAAGCACGCAAGTCTTAAAGCCGTCAAGTTACAAGACCCTTGCACCCCAACCCTTTAGAAAAAAAAACCCCAGGGGTGTTCAAACTTGACAGCTTTAAGACTTGTGGACTTCAACTCCCAGAATTCCTCCTCCAGTCATGTTGGCTCAGGAACTCTGGCATTGAAGTGTGCAAGTCTTAAAGCTGTCAAGTTACAAGACCCTTGCACCTCTAACCCTTTAGAAAAAAAAACCAGGGGTGATCAAACTTGACAGCTTTAAGACTTGTGGACTTCAACTCCCAGAATTCCTCCTCCAGTCATGTTGGCTCAGGAACTCTGGCATTGAAGTGTGCAAGTCTTAAAGCTGTCAAGTTACAAGACCCTTGCACCCCAACCCTTTAGAAAAAAAACCCAGGGGTGATCAAACTTGACAGCTTTAAGACTTGTGGACTTCAACTCCCAGAATTCCTCCTCTCGCTCTTCATCTTGATGATGTGAGGACGGGCTGGGGGGAGGGAGCTGGAACCAGTTCTAAATGGCACTGTAGATTTGTGGAACCTCTTCTATAGACGAGGTTAGAACTGGCAGGAACCCACCCCTGAGCTGTTCCTCCCCCCCTCACTGTTCTAGCTACCTTTGCAGACTCAGAAAAGGCTTTTTAGCACCCGGGGTGCACATGCGTGCAGATCAAAAGTCCAGGGAGTTCAAATGAACATAATGGTTTATTGCAAGCTTAGGCTCTCTACAAGAATCTGAACTAACAGGAAACTCAAAGGTTCAGGGAGTTCAAATGAATATAAAGATTTATTGCAAGCTCTTGCTCCCTTCAAGGATCAAAATTCTTGAAGATCAAAGTAAATTGGGGGGGGTCAGAGAGGGTATTCAGCCGGTTCAGATGGGTTCGCCTGAACGGTAGCGGGAATCATGGGTGTCCCATCCTGTCCCCCCCTCCCCCCAGGCTCTATGCTGTCCTAGGCACATTTTTGAAGCCAGGCACATGTGTGAAAGGTGTGCGCACGAGCAAAGCACATGCACGGAATGCGGGACATGTGCGCAGAAGGGGTGTGTGCACGCGGCAAACTGGTGGTAACAAAACATGATGCACAATGTGGACTGAGGGAAAGGAACTTTGACTTCACTTTGGCTTTCAGATTCGGGTTTTCCTCAAATGTGCCAATATGACATCTCTAATAAAGCTATACAGTGAGGAATAGCAATAGCAATAGCAGTTAGGCTTATATACTGCTTCATAGGGCTTTCAGCCCTCTCTAAGCGGTTTACAGAGTCAGCATGTCGCCCCCACAGTCTGGGTCCTCATTTTACCCACCTCGGAAGGATGGAAGGCTGAGTCAACCCTGACCCGGTGAGATTTGAACTGCTGAACTGCAGATAACAGTCAGCTGAAGTGGCTGCAGTGCTGCATTTAACCACTGCGCCACCTCGGCTCTTCTGGATTGAATGTTACTGTTGGAAGAAATATCCATCTGGTTCAGTTCCAAACTAGAAGAAAGGCAGCGGTGGGATTTCAAAAATATTAGCAACCAGTTCTCTGCCTGGTTGCTGGGTGGGCGTGGCCATGGTGGGTGTGGCCTACTTTGACCACTGTGCCACATCGGCAGGCACAGGAAGATGCCTGCCTCCAAGTTATGATTCAGTTGAGGGTGTTACTTGCATCTACGACATTAACCCGGATCTGAAAGCTACGTGGGTAAAAAGCTGGGATGTGAAAGCGGACAGATTAAGCTGACAACTGCCTAGCCTAGCAACAGATATTTTGGACTTAGTTGTGGTCATAAGCTGAGGACTACCTATTCTACTTTAACTTCAATATACCGTATTTTTCAGACTATAAGACGCACCGGAGTATAAGACGCACCATGATTTTAAAGAGGTAATTTTTTTAAAAAAATTACATGCAGGCCTCCCAAACCCTTTGCATGCCTCATTTTTTTTAAAAAGGGGGGGCATGCAAAGGCTTTGGGAGGATTGTAGAGTGCTTCTGGAGAATGGGGGGGGCAAAAATGAGCAAAAACAACCTGTCTTTCACTCATTTTTGCCCTCCCCAGCCCCCAGGAGCACTTTGCAAGCCTCTCAAACCCTCTGCATGTCCATTTTTGCAAAGGGGGTGGGGTTTCAGTAGGGCAAAAATTCAGTGTATAAGACACACCCACATTTTCTCCTTTTTTGGGGGGGGGAGGAAAGGTGCGTTTTATACTCTGAAAAATACGGTAGCTAAGAGAGATGGATTGGAGGGAAGGGGATACTGAGTTTCCCTGAAAATAAGACAGGATCTTATTTTCTTTTGACCCCCGAAATAAGCGCTCGGGGAGGTCTTATTAGAGGTGCAGGAGGAGGTGAGCATGGTCACCTCATGGCTGCTGCGGTGTTGCAATATTTTCGGGGAGGGCTTATTTTCGGGGGAGGGCTTATTGGAGTGCATACGCTCAAAAGCCTGATTGGGCTTATTATCCGGGGAGGCCTTATTTTTAGGGAAACAAGGTAACAACCTCACAAGCGTGTGGTACAAGAGAGAATTTGACAATCCAAGCTGGTGCCCTGCCCACCATTGACAGGCATGGACAAATGCTCATTTTAAGCCATTGCTAGTTCTAGGCTAGTCACAGGAATGCTGTGTCCTGATCCCAAGGGGCACGATGAACTTGGTGTGGGTGCAGAGGAGGACTCAGTTATTTGTAGAGCAAGAGAGACCATTTTTCAAGTCAGCTGCTGTTTTGCTGCATGCATTTGCAAGGGAGCATTTCCTTTAGGAAAGAGATCCCTTCAGCTGTGGTAGGATTCAAATTTTTTTTACTATTGGTTCTGTGGTTTGGTGGTGTGTGGCAGGGGAAGGATACTGCAAAATCTCCATTCCCTCCCAACTCCAAGGGAAGGTTACTGCAAAATCCCCATTCCCTCCTGATCAGCTGGGACTCAGGAAGCAGAGAATAGATGGGGCGCGGCCAGCCAGAGGTGATATTACCAGTTCTCCAAATTACTCAAAATTTCTGCTACTGGTTCCCCAGAACTGGTCAGAACCTGCTGAATACCACCTCTGCCCTTTAGGCCAGGGGTATCAAGCTCGATTTCATTGAGTTTCAGGACTGTGTTTGACCTTGAGGGGTCGGGGTGGACATGGCCAGGATGGTCGTGGCCAGCCCAACGTCACTCGTGTCGGGAGTGCCTTTAGTGGCCTGAGTACTCTGCCAGCAAAAACAGGCCTCCAAGCTCCATTTTCGGCTGCGACGGCCTCCTGCAACCCTCTGCCATTGAAAAATGTGGTATTTGGGATGTCCTTAAGAACTCTGCATACCCTACAAGGTCCCGTCATTGTATCAGTAAAAACAACCATAAATACAAGAAGGACAAAAAGTGCCATTACTGTAAAAGGCCCGAGAACAATCGTTATGTTTTTTTCCACCTCTTCCTGAACTGTAAAACAAATAGGTTTGCTTCATCTCCAGTGAGGATTTATTGGACAAAGTCAAATCTGTGATTGATGTGACACACAAACGGATATAGAGAAAACAAACATAAATCTACAGCCTAGGAATGCTGTGCCGTCACAACCAACACATAAACTGCCTTTCAGAATGGCATTGGGTCAGTTTTTATTTAACGCTGTGTCTTTCAAACTTGGCAATGTCAGGATCCGTGGACTTCAACTCCCAGAATTCTTCATGGTGGTTGGGAAATTCTGGGAATGGAATTGTTCCACGGATCCTGACATTGCCCAAGTTTGAAAGACACCGATTTAAGGATTGGAGGTCATTGATAAACACAAACCAGTTCTGGAGAGAATTTTCCCACCAATTGTCATTTCTTTGACTTCTGGTTTGTTTATTTTTCCATATCTCTTTACACATCTGGATTGAATGTTACTGTTGGAAGAAATATCCATCTGGTTCAGTTCCAAACTGGAAGAAAGGCAGCGGTGGGATTTCAAAAATATTAGCAACTAGTTCTCTGCCTGGTTGCTGGGTGGGCGTGGCCATGGTGGGTGTGGCCTACTTTGCCTCCTGCACCACAGCGGGGTGGTGGTGGAGTTTTCACCCTCCCCAGGCTCCGGAGGCTTTCCTGGTGGTTCCTGGAGGGCAAAAATGGCCTTCCCTGGGCTCTGAAGGCTCTCTGGAAGCTGGAAATGGGCCCGTTTCTGGACTTCTGGAATTTGTTTGTTTGTTTATTGGATTTATATGTCGCCCTTCTCCCAAAGGACTCAGGGCGGCGTACAACATGAGCCGAGGTGGCGCAGTGATTAGGGTGCAGTACTGCAGGCCATTTCAGCTGACTGTTATCTGCAGTTCAGCGGTTCTAATCTCACCGGCTCAAGGTTGACTCAGCCTTCCATCCTTCCGAGGCGGGTGAAATGAGGACCCAGACTGTGGGGGCGATATGCTGACTCTGTAAACCGCTTAGAGAGGGCTGAAAGTATCCAAAAAGCAAACCCAATTAAGATTAACAATAACATTTTTAAAAAATTGATTAAAATTAACAATAATCAATCATTTATTTTATTCTGTTCAGGCCAGGCTGGCTTGCTGGAACAGCCAACTTTTTAGGGCGCGTCAGAAGGACCGGAGGTCGGGGATTATATGAAGCTCCGGGGGCATCTCATTCCAGAGGGAAGGCGCTCCCACAGAGAGGGCTCTCCCCCTGCGGGTCGCTAGCCGACACTGTCTGGCCGACGGCACCATGAGGGGGCCAACTCTGTGGGATCGCACTGGATGGTGGGAGGCTACCAGTTGCAGTAGGTGGTCTCGCAAGTATTCTGAGCCTAAGCCATGGAGCACTTTAAAGGTCATAATTAGTACCTTGAATCGCACCAGTGCAGGCCGCCTAAAAGGGGCGTAACATGGGAGCACCTAGGTACCCCCATGATAACCAGCGCAGCCGCATTCTGGACCAGTTGAAGCCTCCGGGTGCTCTTCAAGGGCAGCCCCATGTAGAGAGCGTTACAGTAGTCCAGGCAAGAAAAGACGAGGGCATGAGTGACTGTGCACAGAGCATCCCGATCCAGACTTCCGGTTGGGCCCATTTTTTGCCCTCCCAAACTCTTCGTGCGGGCCCTGTACTTACCCAGCATGATTAACGGGCCACGTAGAGACTCCTGGGAGGGGACGGGTGGGAGGAGTCAGCCAGTCCTTCCAACAACCAGTTCGGCAAACCAGTACAAAATTAGCATCTGGTTCGCCCAAACCAGTCCAAACCAGCTGAATGAGAAAGGCCTTGGAGACAAAACGGAGGCTGGAAGCTGATTGGAAAGAGGGTCCATTTATTGATGAAGCAGAACCACCAAGCCCATGATTCTCTAGTGCAGCTGACCACCTGGAGTTGAGAATGAGGAGTTTTATATCTTTTCTTATGGGCTTTGCACTTGAGCGTCCTGTTCCTGTGCAAGAACATGTATTCTATTGGCTGTTGTCAGACTCCCAGGGCACCATGTACAGATTCTAGGAGTTTGTCTGAGCTATGTTTGGTTGAAGTTTGGGTTGATGCAATGAAGGGGCTTGTTGGGCCATTCCTATTGTGGCTGAGGGCCAACCCTACCTTTGTTCAGACCTTGCTGCAGGAAATTTGCTTATGAATAGAGCTATCTGTCTCTTTATGTCTTAAGTGCTGACATCTGCTCTGAGCTATTAAGGAAGGTGGGGGCTGCTTTCCAAGAGTGTGTTTCTCCATTTCTCATCCAGGGAAATAGAATATTCGGCTTTTTAAATATTTCTCAATATTTATTTATTTAATTTGTTAATTAATTAATTAAGTAATTAATATATTTCCTTCTCCTAGGAGAGAGGTGGGTGCTAACTTTCTACATTGCAGCGAATATTCATGTTTGCAAGTTCCAAAAACAGGAAGGAAAATCTGGGGATTTTTTTAAACATTTATTTGTTTTGTTTCTTTTCCCCAGCCATTAGTAAAAGGTCTTTTTTTCATTAAGGCACGGTAAAGAAATTAAGGATTTCACGAGAAAAAGTAGAATGGGCAGTAGAAGAGAAAGAGGTGCCAGGGGGAGGGAGAGAGTGGGGGGGGGATTAGGGGAGGAAAGCAGGATTTGGACTCAATGGCAAACTGCTTGTCATTGTTTCCTAGCAACCTCTCACAAATGGGCAAAAAAACCCCACAACACAAAGGCACTTGCTTGGACAAAAATGCCCATGTCCATTCTGGGGATGGAGGGGAAGGGGACGAGATACTTGTGAGACCTTTGCTGAAAATCTACTGGCTTATTACCGTAATAGTGCTTGCTTATAAATCTTTTTTTGGGTTGAATCCAAAGTGATGAAAGGAAAATGGGTATACAGTAGTGGTGTACAGAAATGCAGAACAAACACACACACACACACACCCAACAACTGCAGGCTGCTCCAATTGTTGGAGGGAAATTAGGAAGGTTTTATGGAACGATATTCTAGTCCCAGTCCTTCTGTTGGAAGGAAACGTCCTTCTGCGTTCGGTTCCAAGTGAGAAAAAAGACACTAGAAACATGGAGGCTGCTTGGAAAGATGGTTTTAATGGTGGGCTGGACCGCATGGTTTGAGGTCCTGAATATAAGCCCTCCCCTAAAATGTTTAAATGCATGTGCATTTACTGGGCGGGGAGGGGGTAACATTCCCACGGGCCCCAGATGCACCTGCTATCTATGCGGAACGGCCTCTCGAAGGCCGCTACGGCAAAGTCCGTCTACCGCGCCCCTTCTCTTAGTGGCGGCTGCAAAAAGAGCAGCAGGCCCAGGGACGCTAGGCCTGGCAAGAGTGTGCCAGAAACAGAGACAGAACCTCCGTCCCTCTCCAGATCAGCTGATCTGCTGGCCGTGGGCTGAGATTACGGGGTCTCCTGCACCTCAAAAATAATAAGACCTCCCCGAAAATAAGGCCAAGCGCTTATTTCAGGGGTCGAAAATAAGACCCTGTCTTATTTTCGGGGAAACACGGTAAAAAGATTTTGATTTGAAAGGGTTTCAAGAAAAAAACCGGACAACCGTTTTCTCCAGGGTGGAATAAGGACTCCGGGGTTACCAGGGGGAGGGACTAGAAGACCTCCAAGGACCCTTCCAGCCCTGTGATTCTATGATTCGATATGGTCTGGATGGCGAAGTTAATGGAGTTGGCAGAGATGGTGAAACTGACGGATTTGATTAAAGCAAAAACTTTGTCTCGCTTCATTTTTTGAGGGGGGGGGGGCGGGGAATGACTTTTGTTGGACTTCTGGCTTGAAACTGAAAGAAAGGAAATTTTAACCTTGGGATTTGATGACTAGAAGAGTTTATGACTACAGAAGTGCTGGGTTTTGTCTTTTACTCTCGGTCAAAATGTTATCGCATTGCATGCTTGTATTTATGCTGAAGAAAGTTAGAAGTTGCTCTCTTCTATAGTTCCCCCCCTTGTTTTCTTTCCCTCACCTCCCATTTTTTCCTAGTCCCACCTGTTTTGTTTCAAGTTTTTTGCTTTGTTCTTTTGTACAGGTAGTCCTTGACTTAAAACAGTTCGTGCAGGGACCAAACTTACAACAGCTCTGTTGTTTTTCACACTTACGACTGCTGCGGCATCCCTATGGTCCCCTGATGTGCATTCAGATGCTTGACTGTTAGGAATATAATCTAACGGTTGGGTTGGCAGTATATAAATCATGTAACAATGTTGTACCTGTTTCTTTAAATCATACTGTAAAATGTGATTGGTTGCTGTTTTCCTCAATCGGTCAAAAGAGGGAGCCAGACTGTTAGTTCTCTGTTTCGTTAGATGCTGGGCTGATCTGATCTGAGTGTTTTGGAAGCTGGCTGTTAGAAAGTGCTGTGAGCTATTGTAAGTTTTGCAACTGTTAGCAAACTTTGAGTACCGGACTGTTTATATGATACTGGACTATGTTATTTGGACTATCCCTTAACTGAAAGACGTTGATGACTGACTGTCTTATCCGTGTATGACTTGGACTGTTTGATGGACTCTGATGCCTCTATTTCCACGAAAGTAAAAGCCTATTTAAACTGCAGTGTCTCTGTATGCTGGTTTGTGTGTTCTCCAACACAACTCTCAAAAAACGCTTCTCTGAACATACTCGCTCATCCAACGGGGAGCTTACCCAACATTGACAACTGACTCACACTTATGACAGTTGCAGTGTCCTGGGGTGTGTCTGTCATGTGATCCCCTTTTGAGACCTTCTGACAAGCAAAGTCAATGCGGGAAGCCAGATTCATTTAACAACCGTGTTACTAAGAAACAGCGGTGATTCACTGAACAAATGTGGGGCAAACTCACTTAACAAATGTCTCACTTAAGAACATACATTTTGGGTTCAATTGTAGTCCTAACCTGAAGACTTACTTTTCTTTTGAAATTCGATACCGTTTTGCCATGGGGGTTGGGGGAGGTTATATAGTCCATAAGAAGATGTAAAAAAAGTTGTGGAGACTCTAGAAAGAGTGCAGAGAAGAGCAACAAAGATGATTAGGGGATTGGAGGCTAAAACATATTGTCAGCACCCCTCCATTAAATAATTAGGAAAGAAGACCACAAGACTCCATGAGTAGAAATCAAGTGTACTTTTACTAATTATAAATGATTAAAGGCATAGCGAAGCGAAGTCTGGTTATTTAGGCGCGAAAGCGATTGATATATAGAATATCCCATTCCCCACCCCTTGGCATCACAGTTACAGTCCAATCATAATTCTCCCAAGTGTCAGGTGTGAGATAACTTCAAAAGGCATCACGAAGATGGAATGTCGGTGCCGTTAGTCCTGGCGGGAATCTCCTATGCATGCGTAGTCCAACAGGCAGCTGAGCTCCAGAACCTTCCTCCAGCACAATTAGTAACCCCTCCCAAATACCATGCCCTCCCTCCTCGTTTCATGGCAGCCAAAGCAACAGCAAAGCAGAGACTGACACATATGAAGAACAGTTGCAGGAACTGGGTATGTCTAGTTTAATAGAAAGAAGGACTAGGGGAGACATGATAGCAGTCTTCCAATATCTCTGGGGTTGCCACAAAGAAGAGGGAGTCAAACTATTCTCCAAGGCACCTGAGGGCAGGACAAGAAACAGTGGGTGGAAACTAATCAAGGAAAGAAGCAACTTAGAACTGAGGAGAAATTTCCTGACAGTGAGGAGAATTCATCAGTGCAACAGCTTGCCTCCAGAAGTTGTGAATGCCCCAACACTGGAAGCCTTTAAGAAGATGTTGGATTGCCATTTGTCTGAAACAGTATAGGGTTTCCTGCCTAGGCAGGGGGTTAGGCTAGAAGACCTCCAAGGTCCCTTCCAATTGTTATTCTATTCTAAGCATGTCCAGAACTTTGAAATTGAACAGGGCCACAAAAATGCTTGTTCCTCTAACTGGGTGTTTCCCGACTTTGACGACTTTAAAAAATGTGGACTTCAGCTCCCAGAATTCTGTCTTAAAGTTGACAGGTCGGGAAACCCTGCTCTTACTGAACCAAGAACTAGATTATTTGAGTTTATTGCTTGGTTTCCAGGAGGGAAGATAGGTAGAGAATCCTGAAGATGTCTCCCCTTCGTCACTGACCACCTGAAACAAGCCCAGAGACTTGTAGGGAAGTAAACTTCTCCCTTTCTTTCTGTAGGAAGTTAGCACCCAATCCACTCCTAGAAAAAAATGAAATATTTTAGAAAATATTAAAAGGGCAGAATATTTCCTCTAAAAGGGAGGCAGAAACTCAGCTCTCTGCCTTTGTCAATGGCCCATTAAGGCCTGGGCCAGTCTATTCTACACAACAAAGATCTACCTCCATCAGGCAGAGCCATAATAGGAATCCCAAAGCCCTTTCATTACATCATCACCCAGCAAGGCTCAACCAAGCCTGGGACTCAGGCCAGCCTACAGAGTTGCCCCTGCATGGCCCCATGGGAGTCTGGCAACCAATCAGAATACAAGCTCCAATTCAAAAGCCCGAGAGGGCATAAAACCCAGGTGAAGTAGGACGTAAAGTGAGATTTGGACTTTAAGTGTGAAACCTACTGGGTCAGGCTGGACAGCCTCTGGGGACCCCTTTACTTCTATATTAAAAAGCCACACAGGCAGAGTAGCAGCTTGCAAAAGAACAGCAAGTGCCTAACCACAAGATGTTCCAGCCAACGTCCGTAGGTCAAAACCTATGTCAAAAGTCCAAGGTTCAATTAAAGTTTGTTAATGACACGTACTCCATACCTGTGACAAAAGGAGAAGTAAGACCCCATCTCCTTATAAGGCTTTCTCCTCAAGGTAACTACTAAAAAATGAGTTAAGTGTTTCCGTGTTGCAATGCCTTTGAGAATGTATAAGAACGCGTGCTTCGATAATGAAGGTTGTTCAGAACTTGCAATGCTAAGTCATGGGTTCGCTTTCTGAACCTGGCTGCCAAATAAACTTTTCCGGCATCCCGAGATGTGTCTTTATGTCATTGTATGTCTTCCCTTCCCATACAAGTTGTTAGCCGCCCTGAGTCCCCTCAGGGAAAAGGGCGGCCTATAAATAAACTCAACTACAACTACTACAACTAAAGCCTGTCATTTTCTGCAACACAGGGACTCTCAGCATCTCTGTCCCTTTCCCCCCAGGACAGGGGTGGGTTTCTCGCCCCGTTCCAACCGGTTCGGTTGGAACGGGGCCAGCGGCATCCTCGTGCACGCGCGTGGTGCACGCATGCGTACTAGCGTCTGCGCGACGCTCCAGCTGCTCATGGACGATCGCGCAGGCGCTGTATGCGTCCTGCGCATGCGTGGAAGCGCAGAACTCGTCAAAACCGGGTAAGGACCGCGGGCGGGCAGGCACGCCTTTCGCCGTTCCCGGAAGTTACTTACTTCCGGGTTCGGCAACCAACCGGTTCTCAGGGACCGCCACAAACCGGTTGAAACCCACCCCTGCCCCAGGACCTCAAACCATGTTTATTGTGTCCCCCATTAAACCATCTTTCCAAGCAACCTCCATGTTTCCAGTGTCTTTTCCCCCCACTTGGAACTGAACCCAGATGGAAATTTCTTACAACATTTCTTTGGATAGAATGCAACCACAGCAGTGTTTCTCCTTTTATAAAGGGAGTTTCCTCCCCCCCCCCCCTATGGATCGTTTTGATATTTCCTCAGTGAATGTTTCATTTGGACTACTATGGTTTAAGTCAGTAGTAGTCAACCTGGTCCCTACTGCCCACTAGTGGGCGTTCCAGCTTTCATGGTGGGCGGTAGGGGTTTGCTATAACTGTGCTGTATAAATTTTATAAAGTTACTTCCCTACTTTATAAATCACCATTACTGTGGAACTGGTGGGTGGTTAGAAAATTTTAATACTACCAAAAATATAAAAGTGAGCGGTAGGTATAAAAAAATTGACTACCCCTGGTTTAAGAGCCGAGGTGGCGCAGTGGTTAAATGCAGCACTGCAGGCTACTTCAGCTGACTGCAGTTCAGCAGTTCGGCTGTTCAAATCTCACCGGCTCAGGGTTGACTCAGCCTTCCATCCTTCCGAGGTGGGTAAAATGAGGACCCGGATGGTTGTTGGGGGCAATATGCTGACTCTGTAAACTGCTTAGAGGGGGCTGAAAGCCCTATGAAGCGGTATATAAGTCTAACTGCTATTGCTATTGCTACTGCTATTAAGTGGAAGCTCATAGCTTATCCTGCTCCTTTTCTGGTTCTTGCTTATGTTCAGCCAGGCTTCTAAGTAGACATTTGATTCCAAAAACCAAACTTTTCTTTCATGTGGATTTTGGTTTTCTGAGCATCGTTTCCAGTAAGTGCTGCATGTTCCCTTTTCGCCACCACAGTGGGAGAAACATTAAGTGGTATCTGTGAGTCAAGAACTGGTCGAAATAAGATGGAAAATTTGGTGGCCTGAACGGGATACAGGCCAGAAAACAGGATGAAGTGAAAGAAATGGGGCAGGAGAGACCCCACAAAGCCACTGAAGTTTTCAACGTAATGATTGCATAAAGGATAACTCTATGCACTACGCAATTTGACAAATACCAGAGAAATTTTCTTTTTTTCTCTTGAGTTTGGAGATCTGCAATGCTCAGGCTTTTTTTACTTAATGGTCGGTAGATCATTTGGAAGGAGCAAAATTATTAGGTGCAAAGAATCAGGGTCGTTCACAAAGCTTTAGCATGGAAGATTTATTCAAACCTATACACAAAAACCTGGTGAACCAACGGTTAGCACCAAATTGGCGCTAGATAAGAGTCAACAGAACTCAAGGAAGACTGAACTTGAATCTCTTGTGGCAATGAAAGATAGAGCCGAGGTGGCGCAGTGGTTAAATGCAGCACTGCAGGCTACTTCAGCTGACTGCAATTCCGTAGTTCAGCTGTTCAAATCTCACCGGCTCAGGGTTGACTCAGCCTTCCATCCTTCCGAGGTGGGTAAAATGAGGACCCGGATTGTTGGGGGCGATATGCTGACTCTGTAAACTGCTTAGAGAGGGCTGAAAGCCCTATGAAGCGGTATATAAGTCTAACTGCTATTGCTATTGCTATTACTCTGAACTGATGACGCATTTAACTCTACCGCCTAGTTTTCTTGTCTTCTCCCACAAAAAAAATAGTAATGTAAACTAGATTTGGCAATGTTGGATATTGGTTTGTTTTTATTTATTCATATAACTGTCAGGGTTCCAAGTAATAAATCCATTGCAAGCAAGACTCCGAGGCAATTGAATTCCTCAAAGGTTACTTCTATTGGAAACATCTTATTGGCAGATATCTGGTGAAAACCGACTCTGAAAACTCCCACGGTTTTCACCTTATTAAAAGTGAAAGATTTTCTACATTCACAAAACAATCAGTCACATGGTCTAATCACCGTGCAGTCTGACAAACGGGTGGCATCACTCTGCCTTCTTCCAGCCAGGTGTGAGAATGCCCTTGGTTCCCAAGAGAAAGTATTTTGTTTTGGCTACAAAAAAAAAAATCCCTCTATCTCAAATTCCCCCTCTCTGACTCTCAGCTCCCAATATGGCAACACTGAAAATGGCTTTGGTTAGGACAGCATCAGAGATGACAATAACGTTGGGAAAGGGGAGAGTCCCTGCCAATAAAGAAATAGCCAAGAAATGGTCATTGTATCATTTCATACTTTATTATTTGCTTACGTGGGTGTATTCTATACATTTTTGTTCCCCCGTAACAATTCTGGGATCTGTTGAACTGAGAAAGAGTGACTATCAGGCACAAAGGGGTCAGAATCTGTTCTGGCCCCCCTCCGTCCGGTAATGAACACAGACACAGGCTTAGCTGTTTGCCACTCTTTATTCACAGCAATTATAATCCTGTTGGCTGAAAGCCCAGACACGACTCACTGGCAAGAGGTTGGCAGCAACCCAGACTCCAACCGACATGGGAACTCAAGGCAGACCAGAAAAGGAGTTTTCCAGATTATTACGAACGGTTGTGTCCTGCAAAATGACTCCTCCCAAAGTATCCTCTTATATACTCTCTTGGGAGGGGCCAAGCCGCAACCACCTGGGCTTGATTATCTCTTATGAGTCAGTCTCCATAACTGCTGCCTCCATTTCTCCACCCTCTGTTGCCTGGCGTCAGGGACAAACTCCCTTTGATCTTCCACACTGCTCCATGCCTCAGGCACCTCCTGGGGGGCCAACCAGCCTCTCTGGTCCCTGCTCTGAGTCTGAACCCTGCCCTGTCCTCCACATCTTCCATAGCAGACTCATAGGGTTCCTCGCTATCGGAGTCCGTCGGCAGCTCCAACGGCTCCTGCTGGGCCACAACAGAATCATACATTAAATTGCAGCACAGAAGATTTCTTTAAGCCTATATATAAGAATCTAATCAACTAAATTGTCACTTCACAAGGGTCAATAGATTCAAGGGGGAGATTGGGCTTGGATCGTTTGTAGCAATGTAAGAACTCTAAGCTAATGACATATTTAACTCCACCCTCCATCTCTACCTGTTCTTCTCCTACAGTGACTGCATAAGTCAGCTAATCAATTCCATAGTCATTTGGAGACATGTCGTCAGCCCTTCAACGGGCTTTAAATGGCCCATTTCTTCCACAAATTCACACGTGTGCGAACCAGCTCGGGTGGGCACTGCAAAGACACGCAACTGACCAAACTTTCTACCGAGGCTTTCACAATTGTAGTTTGCCATCCTTAAGTGGAAATATCCTGACCTTTTGCATTTTGTTCCTCCCACAGCACGTGTTAAAAAGCTGAACTAAAAGTGTAGGTGGGGGTTAGAGGGTTACGGAACACAGCGGCCGTAAAATGTAATTTTAGCAGTAAAAGTAAACCGAGACTCATATTTTGGAAACTTCCATGCCTCTTGAAGTGGAACTGTTTCTTCCCGCTTTCTGATTAACAGCTGTCCCTGGCCACAGTTTAAATTTTTTAAGGGTGCTATTTTCAGACCGCGGGTATTCCCCCCTCCCCTGGCCATGTCATAGTGACAACTGACAGATACCCCAGAGTATGAGGCCAGGAAAGGGTTGGGTTCCAGTTCAGAAGAAGAATATTTGAAACCGACTGCAAGATGCTGATCGGAAAAGAGGAAAAAGGACTTCTGCTTTTGCATTTTCTTGGTGGCTAATGAGAGGGTATTGCTTAAGCCACAACCACAGGCCGGCTGATGCTTCCATAAGAATGCACACAGAATGATATACAATCTTAGGGCTAGAAGGGACCTTGGAGGTCTTCTAGTCCAACCTCCTAACCAAGGTACCTTCTCCAGGGGTGGGATTCAGCCAGTTCGGACCGGTTCGGGCGAATGTTAATTTTAATCTGGTTCACCAAACCAATAGTTACAAAGACCGGCTGACCTCACCAGGGGTGGGTTCCTGCCAGTTCTAACCTCTTCCATAGAAGAAGGTTCCACAAATCTACAGTGCCGTTTAGAACCGGTTCCAGCTCCCGTCCCCCGCCCGTCCGCACATCATCAAGATGAAGAGCGAGAGGAGGAATTCTGGGAACTGAAGTCCACAAGTCTTAAAGCTGTCAAGTTTGAACACCCCTGGGTTTTTTTTTCTAAAGAGTTAGGGGTGCAAGGGTTGTGAACGTGACAGCTTTAAGACTTGCACACTACAATGCCAGAGTTCCTGAGCCAACATGACTGGAGGAGGAATTCTGGGAGTTGAAGTCTACAAGTTTTAAAGCTGTCAAGTTTGAACACCCCTGGTTTTTTTTTTTCTAAAGGGTTAGGGGTGCAAGGGTCTTGAACTTGACAGATTTAAGACTTGAGTGCTTCAAATGCTAGAGTTTCTGAGCCAACATTTTGGTTGCTAAGCAAGAGGATTGTTGTGAGTTTCACCACATTTACAAGTTGGCCATGCCCACCCAGTCACATGGCTGGCAAGCCACTCCCACAAAGCAGGCCGCACCTACAGAAGAGGTTCTAAAAAAAATTGAAACCCACCACTGGACCTCATCCATTTCTCCCCTCCCAGGAGTCTCCATGCGGCCCATTCATCATGCCAGGCAAGTGCAGGGCCCACCCGGAGGCTCAGGGAGGGCAAAAACCAGGCCTACCAGAAGTATCGGAAGTCCAGAAACGGGTCTGTACAATTTTTCGGGCGGCGAGCCAGTAGTAATGC